>NC_090445.1:1647444649-1647744727 GCF_031143425.1 Pleurodeles waltl
GCTCTACAAATACCCCTATTAGGTAGGGGTGGCTCTGCAATAAGGGTGGAGGAGCGTTGCACCCCATCCCCCCTCCCACCAGCAGCAGCTGCAAATCCTTTCAAAGAAAAGGATAATAACTGTTTAGTATTCTTTTCTTTGAAAGGGGCGGGGCCACGGGTATGACGTGCATTGAGGTGGAGTGCACAGCACTCCCCCTCACTGCCCATGTATGTTTGGCCGGCCGGCCAAACTTACATGCGCACAGGGCTCTCTGCAGCCCAACAACCTAGTTGCTGGGCTGCAGAGAGTCTGCACAGGCTTCCAGTCTACCTTGGAGCGCCCAGCCAATCCTGACACTGCTTTGAGTAGCGTCTGATTTGGCCGCAGGGCAGGCTGGGAGTCTGTGCCTGTGTGCCGCGACGAGGCAGGAGAGAGCAGCGGCGCACGGCAGAAAAGGTATGTTTTTTAAAACTCTAATTTAAAACTGTGAATGTGTTAATAACCCCCACAGCGCGCACCACCCCCAGAAATGCCAGCGAGCCTTGAATGCTATTAGGTTAGGTTAACATGGTCAGCTTGGTGAGCAAAGTAAGGTACAATGGAGTTACCCTATCTAAGCAAAGCTAAGCCAGTGCCAATGGCCCGTGGTGTCTCAAAACTTGAGGTGGGGGGGGCCTGCAAA
Organism: Pleurodeles waltl; assembly: GCF_031143425.1. Taxonomy (NCBI): domain Eukaryota; kingdom Metazoa; phylum Chordata; class Amphibia; order Caudata; family Salamandridae; genus Pleurodeles; species Pleurodeles waltl. Next base: position 1,647,445,314 of record NC_090445.1, read on the forward strand.
GTACATAGTGCCCTGCCCCCTCTTGGAACCAGTTAGATGCTCACAGACCAGGGGCCAACCAAGTCTCTGCAGGGGATGCGGGGGCTAATGTTACGCCACTGCCAATGGAATGAGATGCCCTTTGGAGCGTGGGTGAGGAAAAGGGTGCACATAGCAGATTCAGGACTTCATATCTAATGCTGTAATAACCAGGCGCTCCTGAACACAGTCGTACATCCACCCCTCACTGTAATCTGCCAGCCATCCCTACACACTGCCCGCAGGTACAGGCTGCACAGAGACCCCTTGCAGTACAGGTGACAACCAATGCAAACAGTACATGACCATGTATGTGTTCACCTCCTGTCCCACACTAACTCCTCCCAGCGAAAGGATGCATTTCATGCACGTGCTTTGGCGCTTGTAACTTTTATGACTTAAAATGCGTTTTTCCAGAAGCCCCTTCCTCTACACACTCAGCAGGCTGGGTGGGGACTAGAGTTTACAGCGAGGGCAGCAGTGCAGATACCCTAAGGTAAAGTAGAACTGGTCTTTTTTTAAAAAGTTTTATGCAGCGTGAACTTTAGGACATTGGAGTGCTTTAAATGTGCACCAGTTCCATTACAAAGGCCAGATTCATGTTTTTTTAAGGTATGAAGAGATTAGGTGATTTGTCCAGAATCACAGGATGTTGAGCCGAAACGGGGGGAGGGGGAGAGCTGAAACCTGGCTCCCCCAGCACCTGGTTCCAAAATCGAAAGCTCTGGCCTATTCAGCTGATCATTGGTCTGAGTTACTGGGTGAACAGACACAGCCTCTTCTAGGGAAGTCTAACAGCACACAGAGTAGCAGAAATCATGCGGCCTGGCTCTTACCAACCACAGAAGAAGGCTCCTGTAAGAGGCAGCGACGCTAAAGAAAGGAGAGGTAATTAGATAGGCTGGTGCTTTGAATCCCAGCGGAAGTCATCCATCCTCTCTAACAGGCTCCCGCTGGACAGTTAAGAAATCAGGAGGCAGGCCATGTTTGCCGTCACACACCTGCAACTTCAATATCTCTATTAGATCTCTTAAAGGGGCCATGCTGAGTAGAGAAAAGGCATACTCTTTACCCAGTCCTGAATTTTAACAACCACCAACAATAGCAGACATTCCAGAGTATTCCTTCGTTTGATAATGCATGCTAGGGTTTTAAGTCCTACTGTGATATTATTCACAGGATGGCCCTGTTAAGCTTTTGCAGGCGTTCCTGACAGGTTTGATTATATGCTCTGTGTGTCAATTAACCATGTAATAGGGAAAAGGCTCCCAGAGCTCTTCCCCACAGAGCAGCATGGAAATCATTACGATTGATGCAAAGGAAGTAGATTTGTGCACAGTATCCTGCATGCACCACAATCCAGGCCACTAATGATCACATATGTGTAACGTCCCCATCAGCCAATGTCGAGAATGACTTTATTCAAAAGGTTCGAGATACACCGATGTGCTGGATAGACAGGCCACAAAAGTTCATCTTTTTAAAGAGACAGACTCTCTTTCTTGCTACTGCAGTCGAGAGTGTGCAGGGGTGGGAGTGGTGCATCCTTATTCTCACCCCTATGCAAGATTAAAGTTTACCCTCCTACATTTCCAGCCGGTGTAGAATGTCAACAATGTACCTCTAATGCTCTGCTAGAGCCAGAGCTTCCAGGGGATTACAGACATAATCAATTCCTCCTAGTCTCCGTTATGGGCAGAATGAGGAACTTTGGGAAAACAAGTCAATTCTGCTGAAACCTTTACAACATAAACTATAGCTTTCAATCCACAGGCTACCTCTTCCTACAGAACCCTAATGCAGGTATTTCCCTCCAAAAAGAGCTACCAACAAAGATCTTCTTCCTTATATGGTACATTATGTTGAGTGTGGTGGGACAGGATACACTCAGTACTAGGCACTGTTTTCGGACACTCCTCTCTCTTAGGCATTCTAAGGATGCTCTTGAGAAGATAGCGACATTACTAATATCAATGCTCTTGCACCACTAGAATGAGCTATCAATTGACAAAAGGCAATCGCCCTACATTGGGCCAAAGAATATTCCAAGCTGTTACAGCAGACCTGAAGTCCTTTCATTGGAGCAGATTCGATTTTATCCCCGGCACCTGACACAATCTCTGGCCTCTCATATGTTAGATAAACTTGATGCCTACCCCAGGAAACCATCACTCACAAAATAAATATAATCTGTACCTTGGGGCACACCGCTCTGTTTATAAAAGACCAATCATTTTGGGGAAGTTTCATCCAATTCGGAATAATATTTGTTGACACTTCTGCCAGCCTCTCACAATATTATCTTGTTACAGTGCTGAACGGGACTTCTCAAGAAGGCAGTTTCTGTGCCATATTTGTGGTGATCTTCATGCCGTTCTCGCACCAGACATGTTGAGTATTAAGGGAGAAAACACATTGACACAACAACCCAACCAATTATGAAAACAGAGGTGGTTTGGTTTAACTTCTCTTATTCTCCCCCAAGCCTTTTTAAAAATGTATAATTGCCAACATTGTGCTTCTACGTCGTCCCACCAAAAAACAAAAGGCTTCTGGGTGCTTTAATAATAGATACATTTCCACCCTCGAAGAAAATCTTGTGACATCGTTGCCAATACTTGCATGTTGTGTAAAATATTGGATTCAAGTATAGATATATATTCAAAAAGATATTCTTTCGACACTCTGACACGTGTTTCATATACTCCAATACGGAAGTCTTCCGTTCAGCGGCAGCAGGAGATGCCAGAGGGTTAAACCGAGGTTTCAGCGCTCTCTTCTTCAGAGATCCTGGGTGCCGCAGAAAGGCTGCGTCGAGCCATGTTTCTATTAAAAAGCACTAAGTGAACAAGCGGTTTCACCTCTCAAGATAATAAGGTTAAAGCCTTACACAGGCGGGGATAATTTAGATGCCCTTCATGAGGGAAGCACATTAGCAACTGTGTGGTTATTGGAGAGAGCAGCTTGGGAGGATCTTTCAGAAAAATGTCACAGACATGCTGGGAAAGGAAAATCACACGAAGCAAGCACGGAGCGCACTCACTGGGATACAATAGACATAGAGGAGAGGCTTAGAATAGGCGACCACATGTTGTATCGATGAATAGACCAATACCTTACTAGATATAGGGATATCAGGTGCACTGAGAGTTAGCTGTGCCGTTTCAAGCTAGAAAAAAGGGACATTGGAGGAAGGGGGTGTCAAGGATGGCACCCAAAGCACCATTCACCATTAAGTAATTCAAGATAATGACTATCATGGCATCTCTAGTGTTCTAAAGGGCAGTATGTAGAGCAGCTTCTGCCTATACTTCACTGAGTGGTGCTGTTTTGATAGCAATCAGAAGGATGCGACATGGCTCATCAAAGTACATGTTACGATGCACACGTAAGCTGAATGAACTGTACAGCAAATGGGTTCCACTCATTTAGTCCACCAGGGCTCCTCTAAATTGACTAAGTGGTATTTGGACTTCTACTGAGGGCAGATCCCGGTAACTAAGTACATCACTCATGGTAAATTCACAGTAATTGCTGAATTCTGATTTGCTATCCTCACCGAGTCAAGTGCTAGAGTGGGGCACTTGGTTCACAGTAAAAAGAGAAATGCATACTTATTACTTGTGAAGGACTCCTATCCTTCACAACTAATAGCTAAATCTTTTATAAGCCTCAGTCAAGAAGCACCTGCCTTTGTGACATGTTTTGCTCTGTGGAACTTCCCAAATAAGTACCTAAAGAAGCAAACGTGAAGAAATAAGCCCAGACTGTACATGAGAACTGGATACAGAAGTGAAGCAACCCTGGCCAAAAAATAAGGAGTAATTGGGGTGCCTCCTTATTACTACTACTAAGGGGAAATGAACCTCTGGTTCCCCTATTTGACAGCATAGGCAAAATGAGGCATATGAGGTCCCTAGGGTCAACTTGACGCCGTCCCTGCGACCCCCTCCATCACTGCAGTACTGCTCCATTATGCCACCATGGGATGTGAATAAAATGCCTTTGCTCGATAGCAGGAACATTTTTACCAATTCCTTTCCTTGCATTACTCTGCATTCAGAAGGGCTTTACACATCGTGGTGTTTTTATATAGCACGTGGACCAAGAAGGATTGACCAGCAGAATGGCGAAAAAATGCAACATAGGGGACATTGTTAAATAAGTCAGAAGGGGGCAGTGAATTAGAACTTCGGAGTGAAAAGGATTGTTAAATAAGGGGTAATAAAGGAAATTTAGGAGCAAAGAAAACGTTAGGAGTGGTAACAACAAGTAGGAGGCAAAAAGGCTTGGCTTTAGTAAAATATGGTTGGTTGGAGAGCTGCTGGGTCATCTAAGATATTTAAAAAAACAGAGCCTAAACATGTTATATATATACTTCGTCTCCTTCGCCTCAGACAGAAAACATTGGCACTGTAACTCGAGTAACTCAAGGGAACTACTCTGTGTGAATGTGCTACTTTTGTAAGAAGAATGACATCACTCAGTGAAATTAGCCAATAGGAAAAGTGGGTTGATCAAGTGCTCCATGCTGTATGCCAAAGTGGGCAGAAAAAAAATGCGAAGGACAAAATAACAGAGCAATAAAGGCAGGGAGCTGGCTTAAAGCCCAAATAAGTAAGTATGTGATATCATTTTAGTGAAATCAAAAGGTCTTGCTAGTGCCAGACCTAAACATCGGTGGTGACTAAAGGAAAAAAAATAAGAGGCAACAAGGGAAAGGAAGTAAGGAGTGTGGAAACAAGGAAAGGAAAATAAGGGTTGATGAAGAGAAAAACTCAGGGCCACAAGCGAAGGAAAATAAGGAGTGACAGCAGAAAAAAAACCAATCGCATGAAAAAACCAAATGAGTGGATGTGAATGGAAAGCAGTTGTGGTGACAATGACGAAATCAGGAGGTGACCAAAACAGTGGGAAACCAAAACTGGAAAGTCATGGATGACAGTGTAAGAGGATTTGAGGTAACAATTAAAGCGATTTCAGGCGTGCCCATAAAGGGCTAACCATGGGGTGAGTATTGGGTTGATTAGCTCCATATACTTGGTGAGACATGCGGCTGTCTCCATGCCTCTTCGCCCGTGGGATCCCCTTGATCTCCCACATGCACAGAATTGCTTTTCACATGGAGCAGTGAATTTTGAGCCTGGAACCCTACACCAAAAGCAAACAGGTCAAAGCAGATTGGCGGGAATAGGCAGGGTGCCTTCTGCGGCCAGGCACTGGTGAGAACTGACGCGCAGCAGGCACCTGCTCCTAGGCACTGGCTGGCACCAGAAGATTAGATGAGGAGCTTGTGATAAAGGTAGGCATTCAGAGCCAGCGAAGGCCTTTGAAGCCGCATACGTGCCTGCCACACATCCCCCAGCTGTCTGCCAGCATCAATATTTGATCACTGGCCTTTGCAGTCTTCCTGGCTGCACAATGGCTTCTTATCTGAGCCTAATGGGCCACACATCAGACACTATATCTGTAAGAGGGTGGGGGGAGGGAGGGATTCTCCTCTGACCCCCTCGACCTACTTCTGCTCAGCAGTGGCCATTCTCAAGCTAGCAGGATCACAGACTCAAATTTCATTGTCCGGAAATCTGAAGTCACATGATCTGCAAATGTCACCCTCTGCAATCTGTGGAGTAGGATAAAAACAAAGATGGGGCGGAGGGGGTTATAGCTGCCTCTTAACCACAATTGGAGGCGACAGTGCAGTTCAGCGGAGAGCTGGAATCCCCCCTGGATGGCAGATTGGGCGATTTGAGGGTTACTGATGAGAATAAAAACAGATAATTGCACATACGGCCGGAAGTATAAAGGTAATGTAATGCATCTGCTAGATTGTTTTTAAACTTGCCCTGTACCTACTTACAACAAATATTTAAAAGTACGGTTGTTTAATCATCAACCATTCATGGATGCCACAGGGTGATTGGCAGGGGATTGGCCTTCTAACTTCACACAACAGTCACCCAAAGGCACTCACTGAGTGGAACAGACTGACAAGTCAACAACTGTCATGCTTTACCAGCTAAGCATGCGCAACATTCAGCTGGCCCAGACATTGACATATGATGAGCTATATCACAAATGGCACGCACTCGTGGGGTTTCCAACTCCAGGATCCTGATGCGTGGTCTCCCTAGGGCTTAGAAACTCTGCCAGTGTTACAAACAAAGACTTGTCTGTTTAACAAGCATTGGCAAAGCCAACAGACCTGGCTTTCAATTTGTCAGGACTAAAATATATATAAACAAAAGGATGTTTTCTACATTAATTGCATCTATGAGGCAAAGAGTTTAATGTAAAATGATTCAGTATACCTTTGAGGTGTGAAATAGTGCCTCAGGCATTACAATGCAAGCACATCAAAGGATGCAAAATGATACTCCAGACAGCCAATAGCGTGCGATGGACAGAAATATTTCTCTGAGGGAAACCAAACTCCGCTCTATGCACATTTTAAAGAATTAGCAAAAGTAGGTATTTTAGACAGCTGTGCTCTCAAATCAGACCTAAAAATGTAGGAAAAGGTCACAGAGGCCGCCTATTTCTGTAGGGGTTGTGTTGGAAAGGTGCCCATCCAGTAGCAACTCTGATGCAAGAAGAGGTGGGAAAGATCTACGTATAACAAAAAAATGTAATTAAAAAAGTATGTGCACTAGCAGGAAAACAAAGGTGAAACAACTTGGTGGTCACCAGGCAGTTCTTGCTGTTCCTATGCAAGGAAGGAATAACTAGTGAGTCATTGTGTAATGACGATGAGGAGGAGCAAAATGGTTTCCAATGATGAAAGGGCTGCATGGCTACCAGCGGCGGCCTCCGCATAACTCAAGGGGAGAGGCGGACGGATACGAGGTAAAAATAAAATAAATACAATTTTAAAAAAGCACTTCCCTTGCATCCGTCCACGCCGCCTCGCACTCCACTTCTTCTGTTGTCCAAGCATTCACTGCTGGGACACAAGCATGGGGCTGCCCAGCAATCCTCGCGCTGCTTTCATGCAGAACCTAGAATGAAAGCAGCGCCAGGATTGGTTTGGCTGCCACTCAGACACAGCCCTGGGGTCTTTGCAGTTTCTCCAGCCCAGATGGAGAAACCTAAGTGTGCATGTGTGTTTGGCCAACCAGGTACGGCCGGCCAAACACAAATGCGCTCTTAGGTGCATTCTCCCCTCCTCCCCGCTCCCACGGCCCAGCCCTGCCCTTCCCTGCACTACTAGCTGTGCCAGAAGCAGAGAAATAAAACAATAGTAAACTATCGTTCTATTTTTCTGCTTCTGGCTCAGCCAGTGGGGCGACACTCCTTCGCCATAGAGAAGGAGCCGCCCCTGATGGCTACTAGAAAACTTCCAGTGTTTAAGGCTGTGATGAAGATGAGTGGGCAGAGAGGGGACCCTGCTATAACAATAAGGACAGACCAGTCAGTTAACGCACCTACTGCAAGGAGGTTCCACTGATGGGTCTACGATGAATTAAGACTAGGATACCATCAGAGCCCCACCACCACTGGCAAGACAGACTGCACCTACAAACAAGAGGGAACAGGGTGGGGCACAAGTAAGTTGTGAGACATATTTTCAGATCCCGAGCAGGCCAACCATACTCAATGTTTTCACAAGTTGAGTATCATTAAAGTCTGCTGTTCCTAGCACAGCTGAAAGAAGGTGATGTAGCGCTGTGTGACCATCATTCATAAATGAACATGGGAAGATAATTACTCTTACTTGTGACAAAAGTGTAAGCAGGCAACTAATGGCATTTGAATGCAGTGTGTGAGAGCATTGGCGCTTCTTCCATTTCATGTATGCCACAGCAGAGACATTCTCTCGATTTTTGTGTTGGTTACTACTGTCACCTGAAATATTTCTTGAAGCTTTTCTGGTATTTTCATCACCCATCATTGGCTGGGTTGGTATTGGGACATTATGTGCGACTCTCTACGTGGTCAAGGGGAGAGGGGTTTCTACATGTGCACACTCTGGATTCACCAATTTTTCTAGTGAAGTTGAAACTATGACTTCTTTTTCCGATATATGTGGGTACCATTACTTGTATCTGAGGACTCGGAGTACTGTGTATTGATGCCACACATGTTAGTTTTTATATTTTGATGTTCTAATGTCATGTATGATAGCTCTACCATTTGTAACTGAAGCTTTTTCCTGATTTGGTGGCAGCTTCAATATGGCGCCAATTTTCTCACTTTTCTTTCGCCTGGGTTCTATTTCTCACTTTAGGTACTTTATATATGTGATTACACAGCATTTTCCGGTCATGTGGTGAAAGCCCTTTGGCCGTAACGCTATCCTGGCAGATTTAGGGAAATTTATCGCATGTCCTGGTTTTTAAAGAGGGTCTCCTGAAAATGGTGAGAGGTATTTTTTAGTTTTTCAAAGCAGAGATAAGTAGCAGGTGTTGTCTAAAAGTAATTTAATTAAAAGGCATTGAAAATGGCTTTAAAAAAGGCTTTGAAAATTGCATTTTATTGATAAGGTTAGTGCTTCTTCTGTAATTCTACGCTGATGAGCGCTGCCATTACGTGAGTTTGATTGAAGTAAAATTGTAGTCCTTCTTCTATTTTTGTGAAATGTCACGGTTTGGGGCTTTAAAATTCTAGTCACCCTACCACAAGCCCAAAGCATAGAACCTTAGAAAAAGCAGATGATCGTGTCAGTGTGTGAAGTGTTGGGGCCGGAAACTTGTGCATGTGTGACTATAGTCTACCCAAAGCAATATTCACGGCCCAGTCCAGACACACTTGGCTGTTTTGAAGGTGTTCTCATACTCTCCCTCAGCCCACAGAGAAGCATGTCCACGGCACAAATAGAAGAAAGAGTGAAAATGATGTTGGAACCTACAGACCACGAGCGAATAACCAGATGAATTAGATGCCATGAAAGAAAAGCCAAGTGTGGATACACGCGCCAAGAACATTTCACAATTTCCCACCTTCTCTTGTAGATCACGTTTTGAATAACTACAATAATCATATTGGATGCAGTAAAACAACGTTCTATTTTTTACTCCAGCAATTCAGTGTTCTCCAAACAAAAAAAGAAGTCACTCTGCAATTACATGCAAGTAAAGTGCCAGTTTTCATTGTGGGAAGAGGTCAGGAGGAAGTGATGTGGAAAACTTCAAGGAAAGCTTGTGATGTCAAAAACTCCTTAAATAGAGTTTGGGCCTGGACTTGTCTTGGACACGTGTGCACCTAAAAACCAGAATCCTAAGTAAGAATCAAAGTAGTTAAATATAAAGAAAAACAAACCCTGACAAAGCCAGTAGGCACAGTGCTGTGTTAGGAGGGAAAAGTGTGTGCGTACTGACCACCAATTAGTGTTTTGTTGTTTTTCACTATAAAAGGAGTTAATTTTAACAATTATCTTTTTAATAAAGTAGTATGCATAACCCTGCCAAAACATGAGGTTTTTTTTTTGTATTTTTAGTATTTGAGTAAAAGCCACTAAAAGACAAAGACAGAGCAGAAAATTGAGTACCTTCTACAAACTACTGGACATTGTCACCCATGGAAGGACTTGGTGGTATGATGGCCCCTGTTGGAAATGGTCCTTTTTGCAGGGTCATCCCCAGTCTTTTTGCCTTCTTCCTCCTATTTTTTCTGACCTGTTTTTGTTGGCTTTAGGACTCTGGGCACTTTATCCCTGATAACCAGTGCTAAAGAGCATATGTTCTCTGTGTAAAGTGTACGGTTGATTGGTTTATCCAGGATTGTCATATTTGATTTACTGGTAAGTCCCTAGTAAAGTGCACTAGAGGTGCCCTGGGCCTGTACATCAAATGCTACTAGTGGCCTGCAGCACTGGTTGTGCCACCCACATTAGTAGCCCTATAAACATGGCTCAGACCTGCCACTGCGGTGTGTGTGTGTGCAGTTTTAAACTGCCAATTCGACTCAACCTTCCCTTTTACTACATGTAAGGCACCCCTAAGTTACGCCCTAGGTAGCCCCGTGGGCAGGGTGCAGTGTATGTTTAAGGTAGGACATATACTAGTGTGTTTTATATGTCGTAACAGTGAAATACTGCCAAATTCGGTTTTCTCTGTGCAAGGCCTATCTCTCTCATAGGTTAACATGGGGGCTGCCTTTAAATATCCTTAAAGCGCAGATTCTCTTTGAGAGCCGATGCAAATGTGGAGTTTAGGGTCTCTGAACTCACAATTTAAAAATACATCTTTTAGTGAAGTTGGTTTTTAGATTGTTAGTTTGAAAATGCCACTTTTAGAAAGTTGCTTAATCCATTCTGTGGATTCCCCGTCTGGTCAGTTTGACAGTTGGGCTGTTCACATCTCTCCTCCGGACAGTAACACAAATGGGGCTAGGGTGTAGCCTGCATATCTTGATTAGCCATTTGAGCTGGAGGAGAGGGGAGGAGTGGTCACTCACACCTGAAAGGACTGTGCCTGCCCTCACACAATGCAGTCTCTGACCCCCTGGTGAGTGTCTGGGGCATGGCCTGGACAAGGAAGGATCTTGAAAACACTTGAGACTTTGCTTTGAAGTTTGTCAACTTCATAGGCAGAACTGGGTATAAGAAGAAGACTCAAAACCTCAGACTTATAGAATCTTTCTGGAATCAAGAGGAACCTCTGCCCAGGAGAAGAGCTGAAGGAGGAGTACTGTCCCTTTGCTGTGCTGCTTTGCTGGACTCGCCTGCAGTTGCTGCTTCTGCCTGAAAAGAGTGCAAAGGGTGAACTTTGCTGTGTGTCCTGCTTGAGAAAGTTCTCCAAGGGCTTGGAGCAGAGCTTGCCTCCTGTTGGTAGTCTCAGTGACACCAAAGACTTCAGTTTCCTCGACCTGCAGCACTGGGAACTGTGTGTTTTGTGCTTTTCAAGAGGAGAAACCACTGCGATGCCACCAACAACGCTGCTGGCCTGCACTGTGACCTGCTGATGCCGCACGGAGTCGCATTGCCCCGCTTCGCACCATGACCCTGGTCTTACCGACACCGTCTTCGGACGACTTCACTGAGCCACTGCTCGCACTGCAACCTGTGGGCCCGGCAATCTGACATCGCCTGCTCACACCGCCGCCTGGGCATCCCTGCCGCCACTCCTGCTGACACTGGCACCGCTGCCTGCACCGTGGCCTGTGGACATCGCTTGTGAGGTACATGAAGCACCGTCCCGTCCCGCAGCCCAGGTCCACCGACACCAGCACCATCGAATCCTGTGTCGTCACCAGGTATCCTGCCTGCACCTTGGCCTGTGGACACCGGTCGTGAGGGTCACGAAGCACCGTCCCGTCACGCACCGCTGCCTTGGACCTACCGACGACAGTGCTTCATCAACAACAACGACGCTGCCTGCACCGTGACCTGTGGACCCCGCACATTGCACCGCAGCCCTGGTCTCACCGACGCCTCTGGATGCCGTCACTGAGCCGCTGCCTGCACCGTGACCTGTGGGCACCGCACGTCGCATCATCCCGCTTCGCACCCGGGCCCCGACGCCATCCACGCCGGCGCACCTGACTTCATCAGCCCCAAGTTCGATCAGCAACGCGTGTGAACTTCAAGGGCCTGACGAATCCCGCACCAACTCCAGAACCAACACCGCGATGTCAGCGACGCCGCTCTGCGGAGCTCATCGCAAGGATCACGATGCCCTACAAATCCAAGGTACTGTTTGCGGGTCTTCCCGACACTGTAGCTGGCCCGCGACGCCGTGGCCAGCCTGAACTGTTGGTTTTGTTGCTCACAATGCCGTGATAGTCACAGGTGGAGCTATTGACTTCAAGGAACTGTATTTTTGAGTAAATCTTGTAGAATTCATATTTTTGTTACTGTATGTTGGGTTTTTATTGTATTTGGTCTTATTTTAAACAGATAAATATTGGCTATTTTTCTAAAACTGGTGTGGTGTCCTTATGTAGTGTTTTCACTTTGTTACTGTGCGTTATGTGCAAATGCTTTACACATTGCTTCTGAGATAAGCCTGACTGCTCGTGCCAAGCTACCAAGGGGGTGAGCAGGGGTTATCTGAGCGGGTATCTCCCTTATCCTGACTAGAGTGTGGGTCCCTACTTGGACAGTGTGCAAACCGACTGCCAACTAGAGACCCCATTTCTAACAGCCCCCAATCTGCCATTTTTCTGTAGCAAAGGAACAGATGAAAAGCTAAACAGGGAAATATACAATGATCAGAAGATACACCAGAGATAGGCATTGTTATCTTGAATTATATTAGCAAAAGGTTGTTGTCAAAAAGCCAAAACGCTGACATTCGCGTCAGACCAAAAATTAAGATATATTCTGGTCACGCTTCGTGCTCCTGACCTGTCCCACAGAGTATCCGAGCAGCCTTTTTCTACTGTGGGCTGACCCTGCCTCGTGTGTGATCGCATGTGCGAATGTTTGTGCAAGGCAACCTGGATTGTGGCACTTCACATTCTGATGGTTGAACTCAGGCACCATAAACCACACCACGGTACTTAACACAGAATTATGGTTATAAAGAGCCCGTACGTTTTATGCTGTGTCCCATCAGGTTACTGGACGGTTGCATGGGTTGATGAAAGCTGGCTTTAAAGCACTGTCTATTGATGATTTACAGAAGATCAAATGGCTTCGAAGGAATTAGGATGACTATGAAAAATAAAGCTCCTTTGGCCAGCCAGTTTTTCGGATAACATGCAACAAATTTAAGTTATGCAAGCAAAATCTCAAGAAATTTGAGAGTTTTGCATCATTTCAATTGTGTGAAATGTTTTGCCAGTTTGCCAACATACAATGAGTAATTGTGATCCCTGGGGGACTGGCTCTAGCAAAAACTTCTTGTGGAAGATATTTTCTCCTGGAGGCAGTGTCGACCAGTAATTCTTGTGACTTTCTCACACAAGGTGTGCCTGCACTTGAAATTTACATGCGAGATACTAGCCAAATAAATTTTGAGTGTTGCAGGTAACGGCTAGCAATTTTCTGGAAAAATTATCATATTTCGCAAAAAAAATGAAGACCCCAGTAGTTGAAAGTCACTTTACGATTCTCAGACGTTGTTGCAGTTTAGTACTTCTACCAGGATGTGGGGGTCCAAAGCAGGGTCCCCTTTCTATGGTCTTACAGGCAGCCAAGTACTGGTGGTCAGTGTGCCCCAAATCTGAAGGCTAAGGCAGCAGGGTAGCAGCCCATGCAACTGTCTGAGCGAGGAGAGAATAGCTGCATTATATAATCACAATATTCCCTATCGTATCTGTGCACAGAAAAGTTTGTTGTTTAATTTGATTGATTGCTTGATTGAAGAAGGCCAAATCACTCAGCCTCATTCAAAGAAGCACGCTGGAAGCTAGATGGAAAGTTAAGGCAGTTCTATTTTTAAAACATTAGTATACAATATGGACGAAGTAATCTATATCAGTTCAAAATTAAGTCTTACACCATATCCAAGAAGCTCATGAAACCCACAGTTGAACCTGACGAGTTCTGTAACATGGTGTAATAGGTCTACAGCGTGTTGATTCCATATGATTTGTGAACAGTTTATATTGAACAAACACAAATCACTCTCCTCCTCCGTTGGCATTTAGACCAATAAGAGCAGTCAACTGTCTTCTGGCGTATAAGGAAACTAGACTTCCTGGTTGGTCAGTTTCTTTAAAAGGCAAGTAGGGCTGCGCCAGAGTAAGTCACATCTCAGGGTTTCGGGCTGTGAGGAATTCGCCTGACTTATGTATAGAACAACCTGATACCCCTACAGCATAAACATTGACAACGCCAATAGGTCTCACTGTTCGGCTTCGCAATATAGACCTACTGGTTCAGCATAAGACAAAAAATGGTCATTGGCCCATAGTCAAACATTACCAGCAAAAAAAAAAAAAAAAAACTAAAGACATTATAAAAATCGTGATGATCTGAATGCAAGCAGTGTTGTGAAGCATGCATGTGTATACGTCATCATGAGCACAAAAATCACATGCAGCGGCCATTCTGTTTTCATTGTAATTTAATATTCCAAGATGATAGAAGCCATCTTTGAGAGTTTTTTTTTTTTTTTTTTTTTTTTTTTTTTTTTTCAAGGAGCAACCTGGTAAAAATTTGCAGCTATTAGGCTTCCTAAAAAAGCACAAAAATAGGTTTAAAACATGAACACAGAAGTATGGTGATAACAGTGGGACTGGTGGTGGGGCTGTGAGTAGAAGTAAACACTGATGAGTGGGGAGGGAAACAACAGAGCAACATGCTGGGGCAGCAGTTGTGCTTCAGAAAAAAAAAACAAGATGAAGCCCAAAGGGACAGGGTGGGAAGCGATGGGTGACCTTGAAAGGAGAAGAGCGAGCGAGTGCAAGGGTGAGGATGTGTGGTCGGAAGCATAACATAAGGGAGAGAGTTAGAAAACACACACTTCCATGGCTTTCATGAAGAAAAAGAAAAAAAGTCCAGTAGAGCTGTGGAAGGATGTAAACCATCCAATCACGTGGATGGTAAAGAAGCTGTGTTCCCGCGGAGGAACAAACACAACAAGAGGAAGGAAATCCACTGAAGAAAATGCAAGCAATGAGATTGACAAGAAAGTCAACTAATGAGACGCAACGGCCTCACCAAAAGCCTACTCTAAGTGTTGGTATTGTCCAGAACAAACCACTGAAAGCTTTCTGCAGCTAGACATAAAAACACAAGATACCAAATCAACTTACAGCAAAAGTTATTAAAATTCAGTGAGGACCCCAATATCAGGCGAAAATTCCAGGCGCAGCTCCTCCGTTTGGGCGGAAGAGCATCACCCCCTCTGCCAGCAGCAACCACTGCAAATCCTTTCACAGGGAAAGGATAATAAACTCTGTTGATTATCCCTTCCTTGTGAAAGGGGCGGGGCACTGGGGGCGACAAGCAGAGGGTAGTGCTCTGTGCACTCCCCTCAGAGCGCGTGTGTGTTTGGCCGGCCAAACACACATGCGCACAGGGCTTCCTCCAGCCCAGCAACAGTTGCTGGGCTGGAGAGGGCCTGCACAGGCTCCCAGTGTGCCTGGGAGCGCTGCCAATCCTGACGCAGCTCTGAGCGGCATCAGGATTGGCCGCAGGGCAGGCTGGGAGCCTGGGCCTGCAGCAGCGACGTGAGAGGAGCGGAGCAGGTAAGTGATTTTTTTACATTTATTTTCTCCCATGCCCCTCCCGCCCTGCCACGACAAAGCCCCGCGAGCCACTCCTGTAAAATTCCCTCAATTAAATCACATAGTGTGGAGGATGTTTTATGGATGCTCAATTTAAACTCAAAACCAATGCCACTAGCAGTTGCAGCTCACAGGGGGTTAGAAGGGGAGGGGGGAATATTATTAATAAAAAAAATATAAAGAAAAAAAAACGTACCTGCTCCGCTGCCACGCCGCTCCTCTTTCCCTCGTCACTGCAGGCACAGGCTCCCAGGCTGCCCTGCACCAGTCCTCACGCTGCTCAGAACAGCTTTAGGATTGGCTGGGAGTGCTCAGCCATGGCGATCCCAGGCAGACCGGGAGCGTGTGCCTGCTCTCGTCAGCCCAGCAACACAGTGCCAGGCTGGAGAGACCACAGTGCACATGTGTGTTTGGCCAGCCCGAAACGGCTGGCCAAACACACATGCGCACTGAGGAAAGTGCACAGGGCACTCCCCTCGTCCCTGTCACCCCCAATGCCCCACCCCGCCATCAACGAAATTATAATAAACTTTGTTTATTATCATTTCGTTGTTAAAGGATTTGCAGTGGCTGCTGCTGGTGGGGGTCAGGGGGGTGACGTTCCTCCACCACAGCAGAGGAGCCGCCGCTGGCCACTAGTGGAGAAAATATATTTGCATTTTACTCTTCTGCTGCGACTTAGCAATAAACTTAGTCCTACTGGCTCCTTGGAAGACCTGGGCCTATGAAGGCTTTGAATCAAGCATTCAGTCCTTTCCAGTTTCAAATGTCAGAAGAGACACGAGGCTCCTCGTTTGTGGTCAGTCTACCGAGCAGTGCCAGGCACTGATAGACAGCGAGCACCCACACTCCAGATATACAAATACTCAACTTCTCAAAGACCACATGGCGCAGAGAACAAAGTCAGACTCTATCGAGTTTAGGGGTGCAAAAAAGAGAAAATTCATTACGTTGAACAAATATCTTCCTTCCTCGCAGGAAAGCTCCTCTTCCGCCAGGGAATAAGTCTTTCGTGCTGACCTTTGAAAGAGGGAGGACATTTGCTCGCATGCCCTTTAGGTGGGGAGTTATTAATGTTCTACTTATCCGAAGGTTAGAGTGAAATGAAAGAGTAAAACTTCACTTCTAAAATCACAAGGGGCGGCAATAACGACTCCTTGCTGTGAATAGACAAGGAGCTACACAGCCTGCATTTTCAAAATATTAAATGAACATTTGCGTCACACAATCTTTTTTTCCTGCCTTCGTAAACATGGCTGGTGCCCACCCAACATCTCTGCGTGGACGTTTTTCACTTTTGCAGAGTCTCAGAGAAGTATATGTGCTTTACGAAAGGTTTCTGAGGCAGAGTTGGCAATATCATATTTATAATAGTAGAACTTCCTGTTACGAGGCGGGACTTCCTGTTTTCCCAGGATTCAGGTTGCAGCAAACGCTTGCACAGTGGCAGTCCATCTCTTGGGGTAAAACTAACTAATGACCTGTGTAAGGTGAAGGTAAACTGAGGAGTGTGTGACGTTGCCGACTATGTCATGCCTCAAGAGACAGGAATCCTTAATTCATAACAGGAAATCCAACCTCGTAAATCACGTGTGGCACCCACAGCTGCGCTTGAAGCTTTTTCGACCTCTTCAAGCGACCTACAACCAACATGGATAGGACTGTGAATGTCACAGAGAAAGGGAGTATTCAGCCTAGAAAAATGTATTTTGATCTAATACTTAAGTTTCTAGCCCTTTGGTTCAAGGGGTCCATTGTAATTTGCATCCTGATTTTTGGTAGAACCAATTCATTTCCATAGTTTTAGTTCATATTTCATCTAAATATGGGTGCAGTTCATTCCCCCTAATAATCCTAGGATTTAATGAGCTGACCCCAAAAATCAATAAAACTGTTTTGTTTCACAATAAATTGGTGATATCTCGGGGAGCATGCCGTGCACGGCACAGTTGGCTGCCTCAGAAATCAGGAAATCTGGCATTTAATTCTGCCTTCGGTTCATAACCAAAATTGTGTGTCTTTGGATAATCTCTTTAACCTCCATGTGCCTCAGATCCCTAATTAGCCAAAAGAAAAGATATTGGAAGAGGCGTGAAGATCGTTTATCCCTCGCCCTCAACGCGACAGAGTCTGACTTTGTTAATCCCTGCTCTGTAAAATACACCATTAGCAACACAAAAGGATGATGGACGAGTGCTGAACAGTGCAAACACTCAGCCCCAGTCACAGATCTGGGTTCAATCCATTGTTCTTTTGCTCACCATGCCATCCCAGTTTGGACCCAGTCATATGCAAATCAGTCTTGACCCTGTTCCTCCTGGGAACAGTCCAGCCTGAACTGCCAAGCCAGGTCCTCCCTGGACTGGAAACAAGCATCCTGGGACTGGTTTCAAGGTATCACCCATTATCAGCCAGGCTAGCTTGAATCCAGTGACACAGTGAGCACGGGACCCACGTCTGGGCATACCCTTACCACTTAGGGCAACTTTAGCAACACAAAAGGATGATGGACGGAGTGCTTTTTGCATCTGTAATATACACCTTCAAAAGAAACCGGACCAGTCCGTATAGACTGTAAGCGCCCAAAAGCTAATTAGCCCGTGGTGTTGCATCTTAATGGACCCATGCATCGGCCGCAGAAACATTTAGTCTGGAAAACACCTCATGGGTCTAGCTAAACTCTCATCCTTCGGAGGTCGCCATGCATTACCACTGATTTGTAGAGCGGTAACATCTGTTGTGTCAGATCTCCGAGGCGCTATATAAGCACCCCGTTATTATTGCTTGTATAATAATACCAGGTCACAGGTCACACTGGCGCGGTGAAAGGGTGCTTCCCACATGATTAGCGCCACTTAAAACCATGAATCTAATTACCCCCCCCCCCCCCACGTGTGCCTTAAAAGGGCAGCCTAGTTAATGATGGATGGCGTTTTTCTGGCATCTCGCTTACTATGTAAGACAGCAGGAGCAAATCAATAGCCCCCATCTGCCCTGGCAGCTGATGCCGTCCTGTGGGCAGGGAGAGGCGGGCAGGCTGCCCTGATGTTCTGCAGACGCGGGGCTTCATCTGGCCAGTTAATGGGCTCCGGTAGCGAAGCTCACATCCCTGTCCCCAGATGGCCTTTTCTCTTCGAATTAGGGATGCTCCCCGTCTGGGCAGGCCTGGGTGGTACCCATAGGAAGGAGGGATGCTGCAGAGAGGCAGGGAACCTCAGAACTATCGAGATTCGTGGGGGGGTGGGAGGTGGGGGGGGACACCATGACTGCGCTATGTTAATATAACCCTTATCCACAAAGGATACACATGGATTATAAATCGGAGTATTTGTTTGCCAGTGTTGTGACCCTCAAGCTAACAAAATTGACATGTCTAGAAACGTGGTAGTTTAAAGAGAAAACTTGGGATTCGGGTAGCCGGTCACTCTGCATAAGGCCCCGAGAGTCCTCCCCAGGAGCAGTTCGTCATCGCCATGTGTACCGTAAGTCACAAAATACTCCTGCGCCTGCAGAGACCCTAGTCACAATGTGGCAATAGCGGCCCCGCATTTACAAAACACAGGGTTTATAAACTGGGAGGACATCAAAACCCCAAAAGAATACAATGTCTGAGTCAAATAGTAACGCTTCTTATGCTGCCACACTGCGCATGTGCGGCATTCAACCACAAACAGCATTATGCTCACAGAAACGTGCTAAGTCCAAAGGCTGCTTGAGGGATCCAGAACAATTAAAGTGACACTAACCCTCATGTGTTAGAGGTTTTGGATAATGGGACTGTGTCTTTGCCCCAGACAGCAATGCAAAGAAAACCCTACAGCGCTCGGCAGAGCTTTCAAAGAAACTGCAGTGCTGCAGTGCTCTTGTGACAGCACATGATTTCACTTGCACCCACACTGTACTGCAAGATTGGACAAGTGACCTCCCTGCAGGAATGCACTTGCACCCACACTGTACTGCAAGACTGGACAAGTGACCTCCCTGCAGGAATGCACTTGCACCCACACTGTACTGCAAGACTGGACAAGTGACCTCCCTGCAGGAATGCACTTGCACCCACACTGTACTGCAAGACTGGACAAGTGACCTCCCTGCTCCGCAGGAATGCACTTGCACCCACACTGTACTGCAAGATTGGACAAATGACCTCCCTGCTCTGCAGGAATACACTTGCGCTCACACTGTTCTGCAAGATTGGACAAGTGATCTCGCTGCTCTGCAGGAATGCACTTGCACCCACACTGTATTGTAAGATTGGTCAAGTGATCTACCTGCTCTGCAGGCATGCACTTGCGCTCACACTAATGCAAGATTGGACAAGTGACCTCCCTGCTCTGCAGGAATGCACTTGCACCCACACTGTACTGCAAGATTGGACAAGTGATCTCGCTGCTCTGCAGGAATGCACTTGCGCTCACACTAAAGCAAGATTGGACAAGTGAACTCCCTGCTCCTTGGACAAGTGACCTCCCTGCTCTCTAGGAATGCACTTGCACTCACATTAATGCAAGATTGGAAAAGTGATCTTCCTGCTCCTTGGACAAGTGACCTCCCTGCTCTCTAGGAATGCACTTGCACTCACACTAATGCAAGATTGGACAAGTGATCTTCCTGCTCTCTAGGAATGCACTTGCGCTCACACTGTACTGCTAGATTGGACAAGTGACCTCCCAGCTCTCTAGGAATACACTTGCGCTCACACTAATGCAAAATTGGACAAGTGAACTCCCTGCTCCTTGGACAAGTGATCTCCCTGCTCTGCGGGAATGCACATGCGCTCATCACACTAATGCAAGATTGTGCTCGTGACCACACCATTACACAAGATCATGTCTGCAGCCACAACGTTGTGCATGGTTGTGAGCACACGTCAGTACTGCACTTGCAACCACACTGTGGTATACGTGTGTCTGTGGTCGTACTATATGCAAAGTGATACTCTGCCAAGCTGTAATAGAAGCCGTGCTTCCGGCCACTCTGGAGCCCATGTGTGTCCTAAGAACCACACTGCAGTGCAAGACTGCACTGCAATGGGAAATGATGTTTAAGACCACAATGCAATGCGAGATTCCCTTGTGACTGCACATCGTTAAGGATGATCACACTACATTTCTGAACTGTTCGTGGCTATTTCAATCAGTGACACACAGCGAAGCCGACTGGGCGGCCGTGGTAACCACGGTGTCGACAGCCTCAGAGGCCTGCGCTGAAATCACGTTCTATCGCGATATCTAAGTGTCACGATTACACCTGTCTCCTGACTGTCGCTCCCTAATTTTGCCTCAACCACCTCCGTTGGTTATTCACGTGATATAGAAAATACGACTGTAGGGTACCCGTTGCAGGGAACTAGTGCATGGTGCCGCTCCTCTGCTTCGAGGCAAGTACCCGACGGCTTGGAGATGCTCTTCGACCGTGAATTCACCGAAGGGCGGGACTGAGTGGCTGCTCCTCCCCACCCCTCAAGGTTAGGATACTGTGACCTGGTGCGGTGGTCCCTGGTGAGAGATGTACACCTCAGATGCATCTCTCAAGCCAGGGCGGTACTGCCTAGTGCCCGCCGCCCCCCTTCCTGGTTCTGATGGTCTCACCCTTCACAGGTCTCCCTGGAGAGAGATGTACACCTCAGATGCATCTCTCAAACAGGGGCGGCACTGACTAGTGCCCGTCCCCTCCCCTCCTGGTTCTGATGGTCTGAGCTTTCACAGGGGTCCCCGGTGAGATGTACACACCTCAGATCCATCTCTCCAGCCGGGGCATCATTAGCATCCATTTCTCAAGCAGGGGCGGTACTGACTAGTGCCCACCCCCTCCACTCATGGGTCTGATGGTCTGACCCGGCACAGCGGTCCCTGATTAGAGATGTACATATCTCAGACACATTTCTCAAGCAGGGGCGGTACTGACTAGTGCCCACCCCCTCCACTCACGGGTCTGATGGTCTGAGCTTTCACAGGGGTCCCTGGAGAGAGATGTACACACCTCAGATGCATCTCTCAAGCCGGGGCATCATTAAGCTCCATTTCTCAAGCAGGGGCGGTACTGACTAGTGCCCACCCCCTCCACTCACGGGTCTGATGGTCTGACCCGGCACAGCGGTCCCTGATTAGAGATGTACATATCTCAGACACATTTCTCAAGCAGGGGCGGTACTGACTAGTGCCCGTCCCCTCCCGGTTCTGATGGTCTGAGCTTTCACAGGGGTCCCCGGTGAGATGTACACACCTCAGATCCATCTCTCCAGCCGGGGCATCATTAGCATCCATTTCTCAAGCAGGGGCGGTACTGACTAGTGCCCACCCCCTCCACTCATGGGTCTGATGGTCTGACCCGGCACAGCGGTCCCTGATTAGAGATGTACATATCTCAGACACATTTCTCAAGCAGGGGCGGTACTGACTAGTGCCCACCCCCTCCACTCACGGGTCTGATGGTCTGAGCTTTCACAGGGGTCCCTGGAGAGAGATGTACACACCTCAGATGCATCTCTCAAGCCGGGGCATCATTAAGCTCCATTTCTCAAGCAGGGGCGGTACTGACTAGTGCCCACCCCCTCCACTCACGGGTCTGATGGTCTGACCCGGCACAGCGGTCCCTGATTAGAGATGTACATATCTCAGACACATTTCTCAAGCAGGGGCGGTACTGACTAGTGCCCGTCCCCTCCCCTCCTGGTTCTGATGGTCTGAGCTTTCACAGGGGTCCCCGGTGAGATGTACACACCTCAGATCCATCTCTCCAGCCGGGGCATCATTAGCATCCATTTCTCAAGCAGGGGCGGTACTGACTAGTGCCCACCCCCTCCACTCATGGGTCTGATGGTCTGACCCGGCACAGCGGTCCCTGATTAGAGATGTACATATCTCAGACACATTTCTCAAGCAGGGGCGGTACTGACTAGTGCCCACCCCCTCCACTCACGGGTCTGATGGTCTGAGCTTTCACAGGGGTCCCTGGAGAGAGATGTACACACCTCAGATGCATCTCTCAAGCCGGGGCATCATTAAGCTCCATTTCTCAAGCAGGGGCGGTACTGACTAGTGCCCACCCCCTCCACTCACGGGTCTGATGGTCTGACCCGGCACAGCGGTCCCTGATTAGAGATGTACATATCTCAGACACATTTCTCAAGCAGGGGCGGTACTGACTAGTGCCCGTCCCCTCCCCTCCTGGTTCTGATGGTCTGAGCTTTCACAGGGGTCCCCGGTGAGATGTACACACCTCAGATCCATCTCTCCAGCCGGGGCATCATTAGCATCCATTTCTCAAGCAGGGGCGGTACTGACTAGTGCCCACCCCCTCCACTCATGGGTCTGATGGTCTGACCCGGCACAGCGGTCCCTGATTAGAGATGTACATATCTCAGACACATTTCTCAAGCAGGGGCGGTACTGACTAGTGCCCACCCCCTCCACTCACGGGTCTGATGGTCTGACCCGGCACAGGGATCCCTGCTGACAGATGCCGACACCTCGGAGCCATCTCTCAAGGAAGGCGTGGCTTAAACCAGGAGATGCAGAAACAGGTCTTATAAGAGCCGCGGAGGGTGTGTGAGGGTCTCGCAGCACATCTGACCTCACCGTACCTCGCTATGGTCCGAGGCCCGTGACCGGCTCGGTGCCCCCCGTGGGAAGAGAAACATCCGTGTGAGCTGCTGAGGGCAGAGCCGGAGAGGAGTGTACAGAGAAAGGGCGCTACCCAGGCCGCTCGGAGCCCCTGGCAATAACGAGGGGCGTCGAAACAAGCTAATGTCCTCAGACCTTGACATCTGGCCGACTGCCCCACGCACGCGGCTCTTATAAACATTCGACTTAAGACATCCCTCGTTAAGCAACTCCTGCTCCGCGTGGGTCATGATCCCTACCTTTTAATCCAACAAGGGGTTCCACCTGCACCCCCCCGCCACTGTACTCCTTCCCGCCTCTCCCACGCCTTTAGAGCGCTTCGGCGCTATGTAGCTAGAGTAGAGAGCTATATGTGCCATACACGCGGACTTACAAACAGGCAGCCCCACACCGCTTTTCAAAAGCACGGTCTCCTGGCAATTCTCATTATAGTGGATGCCTCAAACACCCCCTACCCCCCGCATTTATCTTATGCTACCGCCATTTGCATCATAGTGCCTTTTACCAGTGGGAAAACCACACAGCGCTCTGTTCTCCTCAAAATTGGGAACTCATGCAACCAATCAAGCTACATTCCTCTGAAGGCATCCCAGCAGCAGTATATCACAGTAAGGGCCGCCCCCCGAGAGGTCGATAGAAGGCCTTGCTCGTTACACAACTTTGAGAGACTCCGATCTTTGGGGGAAAAAAAACAATTTCAGGGTCTCACTTGCGATTCTGAAAAAACTGGCTACTGGGAAAGTCTTTGTGGAATTATCTGAGCCAATAAGGGGCGCCCCTCGTTTACAATTTCTAAGCACGCAGCTTCGCTCCGCGCCTCCTCTTTGGGGTCAACTCACTCCAAGGCGGTCTGAGCAGAGCATTTTTAATGGGATTCCCTTCTTGCTGGTAAACCAAGGGAGCTGGCTGAGGTGCAGACAGACTGTACTTGCATTCATATAGTGATTCACAGCCCTGAGCGGGCGCCGAAGCATCGATGAGGAGAGCTCTGCATGGGAGTGTGACAGGGGCGTATCTACCATTGAAGCAGCAGGCGCAGTGACACCGGCGCCCCTTGAACCCTGACAATGCTGCACTTTACTACCCCAACAGCAGTCAAAGGAGACACTTGCCCTGCTTGCACTGGGGCCGAGGGCATCATTGCTACACTACGGATAGTCACGTGACCTACAAGAGTAGTGCTTAGAAGTTGTGTACGAGGGTCTGACAAACTTAACGCGGACGCTTCGGCACAAGAAACAAGTGTATGGATGAATAACCAGACACTTAGCTAAAGAATGTTTGGGACACAACATGCAGTTGAAGACCTAAGAGAAGCAGGAACCTGTGATCAGCTCACCATGCATTCTCCCGGCCAGAGGTCAATGGACTAGTGTCCCACTCACTGCATAGGTCGGGGCATCACAGTTGAAGACGTCCCTGTGGTGCGTTCCACACGCAGGGGGTTCCCTGCAATTGTACAAGACACAAAGGCATCCCTTGTGTGTGTGGGGGGGGGGGGGGGGGCACTTCCTCTTCAAATCCCAAGCACGCCAGTGACACCAATCCCACACAGGGCCTATTTTACCATACCTACATGCCCGCCGGTGCACTTAGATGTCCAAGCTCTGTAGCGTTTCGGCCCTGGTTTGATTATTTAGTGGCCCTTCAGCAGCACTCTATGCTGCATCGACTTGCAGTTTTTTTTTTTTTTTTTAATAGAACCCAATTCCACAAGTCCAGGTCTGATCATGCAGTAAAAGGGCTAGAGAGACCTCGGCTTGTTCAACTTGTAGGGATGACCTAACCCACCAACATTTTTTATCTGCACCATGCATGTTGCATTTAAAAACCGGTGGACTCAAATTGGAGACTGGCAAGAGGGCAACCTAAAAGCTTTTTCATTTCAAAATGAGAGTTAAAGGCTGTCCAGAGCCTCCAAACGAAGACCACTTGACATGGAAGCAGCTGTAAGTTCCCTTTCATATCTCTGTTGGTGTTTGAACCACGTGTTTGGTGCTGGCGTGTATACATTTTATGAAGCTATTCATGTTTCAAATTCATGACTTTAAAGTATCATGGATGCTTACGTCCGACTTTCAAGTGAAAAAAAAATTCTCTTGTCCTTTATCGAGAATGTGTTCCCGCCAGTGGTTAATTTGTAAATAAAACGTGCCGGTACCAAAAATCTCCTCTGAAACACGCGTCTTTTGTATTTAAATGTGCGAGCACGGAATACCCAGGCGGCGTAATCCTGAAGCCATCTCGGGCATCTTCAATCCATTTACACCAAGTCCCCGCCCCTTCAGCTCAAGCTTGCACCTTTCTGCTTTCTCCCTCAGTTACGTTTTTCCTTTTTTCTCTTCTTCCCTCATCCAATACGTGTCTTTTGCACGCAGTAATTGTCTGATGCAGAAAAATAAGTGCCGGCCCTCAAAAATAAGTGCCGGTGCCCCGCACCGGAAACCACAGGCTCAAATTAAGCACTAGTTTCCGCATTTAAAGAAAGCCCCACTCTGATCTGTAACAGGCCTTTGTAGAAATGGGAAAGTATTATATTTTTGCACATTAGCATTACACAATGGAAACGGGCAGAAAACACCGCTTTAGCTTCTGGAAAATGAAAAAGGTAATACAATGCGTTTGCAATAATGCGTATATCTGACCGCAACTCTGATTTAATTAATGAAATCAATATATTGTTTTGTATATATGGCTCTTTATACCTCGCACCTGCTCTTGCAAAGTGTTGTACATAACAGGCGACAATGGCTGCGCCTGCCATGCTGGGATTTGAACCCACGGCCCCTGAGGATGGAAGAGCGCCCCCCCAACATGGGGGGAGCGCGGCCCCTTAGGGATCGGGGGCGCTGGGGCCGAGCCTCGCACTAGTTGTGCGCAGGCTGGCCATGGGCTGCCGCTCGCGCGTCTCGCGAGACGCGCGGGCGGAAGTTCGACGCTGAGAGAGCGTCGGTGGTCGGGGCAGCGCTGGACCGGTTTGGGCCGCCGCGCACTGGTGGGGGGGCATAAAAGCGCCCCCCCCAGAAGGCTTGGCCTTCTTACTTCGTGCGCGGCGGCCCAGGGACAGGCAGACCCATCGGCAATTGTCACCCCTCCCTGTGGGGCTTATGGGATAAGGCGTCTGGCTTGGAGCAGATGTATGGTTCGAGACCCTCCGTGGTCGGTTGAGTTTACAGTTTCTCCTGTCGAAAATGTATTTTAACAGACTGTCTGCGGAAGTAAGGGATGATTTGAGAGTGTGGGAAGCATTCCTTCAAGACGTTAACGGGGCGGTGATCTGGCCTCTTCCCCCTGCCGACAGCCCTTCTCTTGGCCTATTTACAGACGCGGCAGGCAGTGTGGGCTTTGGGGCTATACTTGGTCCTGCATGGTGCCGGGCGGATTGGCCAACTGGTTGGGTAGAGTTGGGGCTCACCAAAAATATTGCATTCTTGGAATTATTTCCCATCATTGTAGCAGTTTCTGTTTGGGAGGACACTTTGAGAAACAAGACAGTAGTATTTTGGTCAGATAACATGGCAGTCGTGGAGTCAATCAATAGACAAAAAGCTAGCTGCAGATGGGTGCTGAGACTACTTAAGTATCTGGTGCTGCAATGTTTGAAACTCAACATCACCTTCCGGGCGAAACATGTTCCTGGGGTAAATAACAATGCAGCTGATGCCTTGTCTCGATCATTAATGCAGGATTTTCAGAGGTTCCACCCACAGGCGTCGGAGAGGATGACAGAGTTTCCAACATCACTGTGGAAGATTGGTGTCCCGCGCTGTCAGCCCTAGTAGGGGCTTCTTTGGCGACACGAACAAAGGGGGCATATGAAAGGGCCTTCTTGAATTATAGACTGTTTTTGAAATCAGTGAACTCCTCAGATTGGTTTTCATCCGAAGCAATCTGTGCCTTTTTGCAACATTTAAAAAACAAGGGAAAGCCGGTCTCGTGCGCCAAGGCCAACTTGGCAGCCATCCGTTTTTTCGCCAAACTAGGAGGGCAAGATGCGAAACTCAATGCCTTTATTATTAAGCAGGCTCTGGTGGGGTGGTCAAGAGCGGAGGGCCCCAAAGTAGACTCCAGGCGACCTATAACCCCCCAGGTATTAGAGAAATTGCTGGGTGCAGTTGCTGTAGTTTCTTCCTCCCCTTTTGAGACTGCCTTATTCACATCAGCTTTTTCAGTGGCCTTCTATGGGGCCTTCCGTATTGGGGAAATGTTAGGTACTTCCAAGAACGACCATGCAGGGGGTCTCCAATGGCCAGATGTAATAATCAATAATAACTCCGCCACCATACTACTGCGCAAATCAAAGACTGATCAATTAGGAAAAGGGGCGAGGATTGCTCTTCGGGCAGCGCACGGGTCTCTTATCTGTCCGGTTGCCAACCTGGACGCTTACCTAAAGGTGCGCCCTTTAGAAAAATCAACGGCGCTATTCATACACGCAAATGGGGACTGTTTGTCGCGCTACCAATTTACAGAGGTAATGAAAATATCATTAAAGGCAGCAGGCATAGAGCCTTTAGGTTACTCTCCTCACTCGTTCAGGATTGGCGCGGCTACGTTAGCTGCGGGGGCAGGCTTGCCCATCTCTGAAGTCAAGGCCATTGGCAGATGGTCATCTAACTGTTATAAGCGTTACGTTAGGCCAGAACTGGTCTAATTTGGAGTGCTTGTGTATCTTAACATGCTGTATCATTCCTCACACAATTTTCCCTTTATTGCAGTAGATGGCTCCCGTGTGGTTTGGGTACTGGGGCATTCATTCGTTCGTCGGGCGGCGTACCGGTTGCAGCAGCTCCGTAAACCGAATCCGGCGACAAACTTAGACGTGGCCTTCAGGTGGTGCGGGGTTGGCGGCAAAGGAATTAAACAGCTACAGCAGCTGGTTGATTTGGCTCGCGGATGTGCAGGGCTCCAATCCCCGGACCTCCTCATCATTCACCTTGGGGGCAATGACCTGGTACATCTGGGGCGAAAAGCCCTCAGAGAGGCAATATTCCTAGAAATAACAAAGCTTGCTAAACAATTTCCTAATGCAGCCATCGCCTGGTCTCACATGGTGCCACGGAAAAGATGGGGCCCAGGAATCAAACCAAGAACAATCAATGTGTCAGTTAGGCGGCTTAACGCGGAGATGTCAAAGCTTTGCCCTGGTCCAGGCCGTTTGTGGAACATCCCACATAGACAATTGAAAGGACCTGAAATGTTTCATAGGGATTTGGTTCATTTATCTGATGCAGGTACTGACCAATTCATGGCAGACATGTGGTTTTTCGCTAAGTGTTTGTTTTCTGGTGGGGAGGGCGTAGGACCCTGGGGCCCTGGTCGCCCTCGTGGCGCAGAAAGAGAGAATAAAGTAACCGGAAGCAACAGAGGGGACCCCAAGGGTGGGGCCCCGGTATAACAACAGAGATAGGATCCTGAAGTCCTGGACCAACCTGCGGATGGACACACCTGTTTGGGGGTAGGGAGCCCAGATCACTGGGGTGGTCACGGGGCTCATGCCCTGGGCCGCCCTGGTACACCCCTTGGTTGAGTGGTGTTTGGAGAGGGGGCGGAACCCTGAACAAGGGGTCAAGGAACAGAGGAAGCAGGGATACCGCCCCCCCTAAGGATACAGGTGACGATCAGTCCCTGTGTGGTCCAAAGGAGGTTCAGGACAGGAAGGGATCCTGTCAAAATCTATGGTTACAAAGTAGCGTCTATAACAGTTTATATATATTAAAGTTTGCAGTGAAATGTTTTTAGTTGAGTAAAGTGCATATGATGACTTCCATAAATTGTGTTTATGAATGTTTATAAAAGTATATTTGAAAATAAATACTTCTTCCAACAAACAAAACTGTCTTGTCGGTTGGTGTATGACCGGTGTTGGGGTGAGGCCCCTATGGCGGCCTCCGAGTCCTATGGAAGAGCGCCCCCCCAACATGGGGGGAGCGCGGCCCCTTAGGGATCGGGGGCGCTGGGGCCGAGCCACGCACTAGTTGTGCGCAGGCTGGCCATGGGCTGCCGCTCGCGCGTCTCGCGAGACGCGCGGGCGGAAGTTCGACGCTGAGAGAGCGTCGGTGGTCGGGGCAGCGCTGGACCGGTTTGGGCCGCCACGCACTGGTGGGGGGGCATAAAAGCGCCCCCCCCAGAAGGCTTGGCCTTCTTACTTCGTGCGCGGCGGCCCAGGGACAGGCAGACCCATCGGCGATTCCCACCCACCCTCTCCTTATTATTAGGCTTGGAGGAAGGGCGCAGAAAGAGAGAATAAAGTAACCGGAAGCAACAGAGGGGACCCCAAGGGTGGGGCCCCGGTATAACAACAGAGATAGGATCCTGAAGTCCTGGACCAACCTGCGGATGGACACACCTGTTTGGGGGTAGGGAGCCCAGATCACTGGGGTGGTCACGGGGCTCATGCCCTGGGCCGCCCTGGTATACCCCTTGGTTGAGTGGTGTTTGGAGAGGGGGCGGAACCCTGAACAAGGGGTCAAGGAACAGAGGAAGCAGGGATACCGCCCCCCTAAGGATACAGGTGACGATCAGTCCCTGTGTGGTCCAAAGGAGGTTCAGGACAGGAAGGGATCCTGTCAAAATCTATGGTTACAAAGTAGCGTCTATAACAGTTTATATATATTAAAGTTTGCAGTGAAATGTTTTTAGTTGAGTAAAGTGCATATGATGACTTCCATAAATTGTGTTTATGAATGTTTATAAAAGTATATTTGAAAATAAATACTTCTTCCAACAAACAAAACTGTCTTGTCGGTTGGTGTATGACCGGTGTTGGGGTGAGGCCCCTATGGCGGCCTCCGAGTCCTATAACACTTTTCAGGGGAAAGCGGAATGTGAGGAATGCTCAGGGGTGTATCACCAGCACGAGTCACCAAAGTGAGCAGGACATGTCAATTAATACTCGGAGAGCAGAGCAGCACCAGACATGGCTTCCTAGCACAGCGAGCGCTGAACCACGCCCCCGGGGACATCATCTAAAGAGACAGGTACCGAGGCCAGGAGGTCCGCTTGAGAGCGTACAGCAAGGGAGAGGTGTGACCGGGGCCTCTGCAAGTAGTGTGACTGCGAGACGGAGGGTGTGCTGCAGAGTGCAGTGAGTGTGCGATCTCTCACTCAGAGATGGAAGGTGGGCAGTAGAGTGCAGCGAGTGTGAGCTCTCTGACTGCGGGATGGAAGGGGTACAGTAGAGTGCTGTGAGTGTGAGCTCCCTCACTGGAAGATAGGAGCTGGACAGTAGAGTGCCGTGAGTGTGAGCTCTCTGACTGAAGAATGGAAGGTGTACAGCAGTGGGGGCTCTCCCCCCCCTCACACCCCCCCCACTAACCGCTGCAAATCCTTTAACAATGAGAACATAATAAACTAGGTTTATTATCCTTTCATTGTTAAAGAGGCGGGGCACTGGGGACGACAGGGACGAGGGAAGTGCACTGTGCACTCCCCTCAGTGCGCATGTGTGTTTGGGGGTCCGGCTCAGGCCATCCAAACAGACATGCACACTGTGCTGTCTCCAGCCCAGCACTGTGTTGCCGGGCTGGAGAGAGCAGGAACAGGCTCCCAGTCTTCCTGAGAGCACCCTGGGTGGGTGCTCTCAGCCAATCCTAACGCTGCTCTGAGCAGCGTCAGGATTGGCCGCAGGGCAGGCTGGGAGCCTGTGCCTGCAACCTGCTGAGGAGATGGAGGAGTGGCAGCTGAGCACGGTGTGCAGGTAAGTTTATTATTATTTTTTTTTAAAAAAAATATTAATATTCCGCCCCTACACCAGTGCTTAATTTGTGCTTGTTGTTTTCGGTGCTGAAAACCGGCACTTATTTTTGAGGGCCGGGGCTTATTCTTCTGCTTCAATGGAGCATGGAAGGTGTACAGTAGATTGCTGTGAGAGTGTGAGCTCTCTCACTGGAGCATGGAAGGTGTACAGTAGAGTGCTGTGAGAGTGTGAGCTCTCACTGGAGGTTGGAAGGTGTGCAGAGAGTGCTGTGAGAGTGTGAGCTCTCTCACTGGGAGATGGAAGGTGTAGAGTAGAGTGCTGTGAGAGTGTGAGCTCTCACTGGAGGATGGAAGGTGTGCAGTAGAGAGCGGGGAGTGTGACCTCTCACTGGAGGATGGAAGGTGTGCATAGAGTGCTGTGAGAGTGTGAGCCCTCGGACTGGAGGATAGAAGGTGTGCAGTAGAGTGCTGTGAGAGTGTGACCTCTCTGACTGGAGGATGGAAGGTGTGCAGAGAGTGCTGTGAGAGTGTGACCTCTCTGACTGTGGGATGTAAGGTGTGCGCAGTAGAGTGCTGTGAGTCTGAGCTCTTTCACTGGAGGATGGAAGGTGTGCAGAGAGTGCTGTGAGAGTGTGAGCTCTCTCACTGGGAGATGGAAGGTGTTCAGTAGACTGCTGTGAGAGTGCGAGCTCTCTGACTGTGGGATGTAAGGTGTGTGCAGTAGAGTGCTGTGAGAGTGTGAGCTCCCTCACTGGAGGATGGAAGGTGTGCAGTAGAGTGCTGTGAGTGTGACCTCTCTGACTGGAGGATAGAAGGTGTGCAGTAGAGTGTTGTGAGAGTGTGAGCTCTCTCAATGGAGCATGGAAGGTGTGCAGTAGAGTGCTGTGACTGTGACCTCTCTGACTGGCGGATAGAAGGTGTGCAGTGGACTGCTGTGAGGGTGTGAGCTCTCTCACTGGAGCATGGAAGTTGTGCAGTAGAGTGCTATGAGAGTGCAACCTCTCTGACTGGGGACAGAAGGTGCACAGTAGAGTGCTGCGAGAGTGCAACCTCTATGACTGGAGGATGGAAGGTGCGCATAGAGTGCTGTGAGGGTGACCTCTCTGACTGGAGGATAGAAGCTGTGCAGTAGACTGCTGTGAGGGTGTGAGCTCTCTGACTGGAGGATAGAAGGTGTGCAGTAGAGTGCTGTGAGAGTGCAAGCTCTTGGATTGGAGGATAGAAGGTGCGCAGTAGAGTGCTGTGAGAGTGCGGGCTCTAGGAGTGGAGTATAGAAGGTGTGCAGTAGAGTGCTGTGAAAGTGCAAGCTCTCGGACTGGAGGATAGAAGGTGCGCAGTAGAGTGCTGTGAGAGTGCGGGCTCTCGGAGTGGAGGATGGAAGGTGTGCAGTAGACTGCTGTGAGCTCTCGGACTGGAGGATAGAAGGTGCACAGTAGAGTGCTGTGAGAGTGCGAGCTCTCTGACTAGATGATAGAAGGTGTGCAGTAGAGTGCTGTGAGGGTGTGAGCTCCCTCACTGGAGGATAGAAAGTGTGCAGTAGAGTGCTGTGAGTGTGTGAGCTCTCGGACTGGAGGATGGAAGGTGTGCAGAAGAGTGGAGTGAGGGTGTGAGATCTCTGCCAAGTGCCAGCTATGGAGCTCATAAGGAAATGAGCTTAGGTGATAATCGATGCTCCAGCTGGGGTTCTGTACATACCACTTCCTCCAGCTTGGACATTAATCTATAAATAGATACCCTTGGCTGTGTGCACAGGGAAAAGGCGTTGCAACAAAATATGGACTTGAACAGCAAATCTCTGTCCCTCACCAGCCTCACTGGACAACAGCCTAGCAGGAGTGCACCGAGGCTGGCCTCCTTCCCTCGCACACACGGCTGTGCAATGAATCGAGTGCAGCATCCTCACAGGGACATCTTGGGGATTTTTGGGATCTGGGCCAAACATGTTTTGGGAGGCCCTGTTCGGAATAGCTTTGACTTTATGATCTAATTTCAGGTGTTTTGTGCCCTCTTTGGCCCGGTCACTGACAGTGCACAGGCGCACTCGTCCAGATTTTAAACATGTTTACATCCAATATTCAGTGATATTGACGTGTATTTTTAATATTGTAACAGCAGCTGCTCACGAATATTACTGCAAATAATGTGTTACCCCTCCAGTTCCTCACACGGGAGGTCCTGTTTTGATCTAAAAGAAACGTTTTGATGGGTATTGCAATAAACAAACACTGCAAAATGTCTTAAATAGAATCTCACACATCACCCACATTAAAAGTAAATTAAAGGAAAACAGTATTTAGAACAATCAGTTAAAGAATTATTCAAGCTCATCACGAGAGATGGCTTTATCAGCCCCCACCCCACCACTTAAAGGCTGGGGCCCCTCGGCCAGAGCTCACTTTGCCCATCCCTTCTGAAAACGTCTCTGCATGCACACTGAATTTAAAGTCTGGACTGGAAAGTACAAATCCACTAACAACGATGGAAAATGCTTTGAATTTCTAAGCCACAGTAGTGAATGTGGGCGAGATTATCCGCTAAAACTTGTAGAACCTTGAAGAACAAAGCTTCTCCAAAGAGCATTAAGTGATCCCTGAGCATACAGGTTTGATTCAAAGCTGTGATGATATGTATGTGCGGCGAAGCAACAGAAAGGTAAATATTAGCGCCAAGCCACTATAGGCGTTAGGGTGGAACAGGGTTTCTATAGCAATGCACAGGGAAGTGTAGATTCTATTAAAGACACGGAGGCGAGGATTGCGCTATTCATCTGTACTTCACCAAGAAAAGGAAACCACAGAGATTGGCATCTCCTCGAGGCCAAGAGGCAATTTTCCAATTTCAAATCCTTTATTTCACCTCCTTCCATTGTATGCACCGAATCAACTAACGTCGCTGTACCCCCAACCGTCCATCCACACAAGGCGAAGTGGAAAGTGCAACTAGGCACATTAAAAGGAGCTGCACACGGTGCTGTGTTGTGTTTATTGAATAAAGACACTCCCTAGACAACCTCAAACCACAGCTCTGCAGAACATCTGATCCAGAGCCAGTTCCACTCTCCAGGGGTCTGTACAATCCTGTATGTGAAGACTGCACTAGCCAAGACAAACCTTGGAGGGGTCTCCAGGGGTCCCCTGGGGTCTGTACAATGCTGTATGTGAACATTGCACTAGCCGAGACAAACCTTGGAGGGGTCTCCAGGGGTCCCCTGGGGTCTGTACAATGCTGTATGTGAACATTGCACTAGCAAAGACGAACCTTGGAGGGGTCTCTGGGGTCCCCTGGGGTCTGTACAATGCTGTATGTGATGGCTAGTGCAATCTTCACATCAAGGATTGTACCAAGACAAACCTTGGAGGGGTCTCCGGGGGTCCCCTGGGGTCAGTACAATGATGTATGTGATGGTACAATCCTGGATGTGAACATTGCACAAGCCAAGACAAACCTTGGAGGGGTCTCCGGGGGTCCCCCTGGGGTCTGTACAATGGTATATGTGATTGTACAATCCTGGATGTGAACATTGCACTAGCCAAGACAAACCTTGGAGGGGTCTCCGGGGATCTGTACAATGCTGTATGTAATTGTACAATCCTGGATGCGAACATTGCACTAGAAAAAAGACATACCTTGGAGGTGTCTCCAGGGGTCTGTACAATGGTATATGTGATTGTACAATCCTGGATGTGAAGATTGCACTAGCCAAGACAAACCTTGAATGGGTCTCCGGGGGTCCCCTGGGGTCAGTACAACGTTGTATGTGATTGTACAATCCTGGATGTGAACATTGCACTAGCCAAGACAAACCTTGGAGGGGTCTCTGGGGTCCCCTGGGGTCTGTACAATGCTGTATGTGATGGTACAATCCTGGATGTGAACATTGCACTAGCCAAGACAAACCTTGGAGGGGTCTCCGGGGGTCCCCTGGGGTCTGTACAATGCTGTATGTGATGGTACAATCCTTGATGTGAACATTGCACTAGCCAAGACAAACCTTGGATGGGTCTCCGGGGGTCCCCTGGGGTCTGTACAACGTTGTATGTGATTGTACAATCCTGGATGTGAACATTGCACTAGCCAAGACAAAACATAACACATTCCACTTTCAATACACACAAGCTGTAAACGCAGATTTGACTTTACAAGTATCTTACGCCATAACATTTATAAAACTACTGCTTACCACCAGTTGGTTTTATTGCCAGTCTCATTTACTTGCTTCTTATTCAATGAGTTTTCTTCCTCTTGTGTTTGTCCCACCCCGGGAGCATAGCCTCTTTGCCATCCTTTTGATTCTTCCTCATGTGCTGCTTCTCTTGTTCCACATCCCGCCCGGCACCCCACTCGCTTTGTGTTTGTTGCTTCCTCCTCCCCTCTACTGCCCATTGCTGCCTACGTGACTTCATTTATTTTCCCCCAGCTACTCCCTTGCTCCTCTCACCCACTCCCCATCGCTTCCCTAATCTGCTCACACTCCTGCACCTCTGAGGCTCCCCCACCCATCAGAGTCCTTAAAATATTTATTTTACACTTTTTGAAGTGTCTGTCAGCTGCCGTTTGCTAAAAGGCCACTCAGCTTTCACAAAAGTCACTTTCGCAAATATATATTTTTTAAATGACCGCATCCGTCCACTTGGAACAGTAAATAAGTAAATAAAATGGTATCCAAGTCATTTTGATGGGATATTTACAAGTATGCAGTGACGTAGGTGAGCATGCTGACATCATCACACATCATGTGCCTATGAGGCATGCATGCGCATGTTCGTGTCATTGTACCTTTTTTCCATTTTTGCCGACGCTGCACAGCATTGCCGAAAAGCATTGGCAAAGCCAATAGGTCAAAAAGGCAAGACCTATTGGTTTTACAAACTGAGTTTTTCTAAGGCGTCTAAAACATTCATCCACTAAGACGTGGCTTAATCTCCAATGAACTTATTCCTTCAGAGTCACGCATTCACTTTCGCAATTTTTCCTGTGGTCTACATTATTACTGATTCCCCTCCTGCTTCTCTTGTACCTTATACTTTATCCTGACCACCTGAAACCATACTTCCCAATAATGGTTCTTGCTTCAACCCCAATGCGTCTTCACGTTAACTCCTCCTCTCGTCCATCCACCCACGCGCCCCGTTCTGTTTCTTGTCTGACCTTGGGCCCATCAAACTGGATCTTAATCTGTTATATGTCAGTGCTTGTTGAATTATTTTTCTTCCTCCTGTTGCATGTAAGGTAATGCGTGTCTTCTCTTGCTCCATGTACAACATACTAATATCCCAGGTTTCAGTGTGCGTACAACGTATGTAATAATGAATAAATATACAAATCTTTCCAACATAGCACTATTCTTTCCTATCCCTAGCAATCTCCTTAGATCCATTTACATTGACCCCTCACTAGCTCATTGTTCTCAGACTCTCAAGTTATTTTCACATCCCTAGTTTTACACTCCACCCTGTCACATCCATTGTGCTATTATTATACTCTTTACACATTCCTTGCAGTCCTTGCCCTCCCATCATTTGGTTTCCGCATCACCACCTCTTCTTCTACGTCTCCTTCAGCCAACCATGTCAGCAAGGAGGGAGGGACCGGCTCTGGGTGAGTTCGACCACAAGGCTTGTCTTTATCTTCATCACCGCATTAAAGACACGCACACGCAGCCCTTTACTAATAAATTGGCAAAAAAATATCAAGAACAGCTAATTCAGGGCCTGTCCCACCCAGCAGAATTTCAGAGAATCCGCCATGTCAACATTCTACTAGCCAAGAAAAATCACAACACAAATCTAAGAAACAACCTCAAAGCCGGTCTTCATGCCTCATGTGGATTTGATGTCAGAACTCAGGAAAGACCAGCAAATTAATCCTTTAATTTCCCTGGGAGGGGCCAAAAAGAAACCACAACGAAAAACACTTCTTGATCTTTTCAGAGGAGTGCCTTGCTTCATAAACAATTACTAACTCACCCTCACACATACACTACTTTCAAGTGTGTTGTAATGGCATAGTGGGATAATATTTGGTTTACTGTCTTTAAAATTCAGAACTTTCTTGTATATTAGAAGAGACAAACCATATTCTGGGTTATGACCAAACCCATGTTCTAAGCTAGTCTGATCTCTGCAACCACCCTTCAGACCATTTGAGCTATAGGTTTAAAATTACATTTCTTCAATATAGAATCATCACACCAGTATGTCATCTGCAAAATGTTCTCTGATGTGAGCGCTTTGCAACACAAGATTTAGAGGACACACACTCCTGAACTGGTGAGCACTGTTCTGTCTAGAACATCTGCGATCTACCCACCCTAGGGCTGAAACAGCTATCGGATATTGTGGGAGCTTGATGAAAATCAATCACCTATCAATAGTAATTTAAGTTCAACATCCTTGCTTGAAAACATTTGAGGCTTCAATCCACACACACATACGGGTGCAAAGGAAATTTGGGACTGACATACTATGGTCTCCTGGACATAAAAAGGCTACCTCATTTGGAGTGAACGTTTTGGTGGAAATATTCAGTGCTATCACGACTGACACAAGCTTATCTAAGATCAAACAAATCATAGCCAACAGAGACCAGCACCTACTTTGAATAAGAGGTTGGGATATCTCCTTAGAGATTCAGAGAATCCTTAGGGCTCTGGAAGATAGAAATGAAAGTCCTAGAAAGTTCCCAACAAGGTGGAAACCATGATTACACCACCCACCACAACATCAGAGATTTAGCAACACTGTCTAAGACCTTTGCCTTTTGATTGATCGCACTGGATATCATGATGAAAAGTGGAAAGGTATTATGAAGGTACTAAGTTCTTTCATGTAAGAATGCATCTCTGCCTTCCACGAAGGCATCAGGTAGGCTACCATACTGAGAAGAATCCCACCTTCACCCAAATCGTACTCTTTGTATATTTGTGCCAGGTATTGTTTGCAAGGTATATGAGGAAACTAAACTTCATACCTCCCACATGGCTGGTGTGCCAATCTGCACAGATACTGCCTACCCCCAAGAAAATACAACACTTAACTTGGGAAATTACTTCACAACAATAGACATCCTCAAAGCTGCAGCAGATGTGTATATTAAACTCCTCTGAAAATCAGTGCCGCTAAGTGAGGTACCAAGCCTTCTTACTGGCACCTGACCATCAAAATGTTTGTGGAGATCCCCTATAGGCCAAGCTCCTGCACATATGATCCAACCAATACCTTATTTCAGGCAGAGAAAACAAGACCTCATTGGCACATACAATATCCAGTGAGAGATGACAATTTTTCAGTCAATGTATAGGCAGTAAGTAAAGATCTTACAAATATGATAGGAAAAGAGACCCACAACAAGGGTGAATTCTCAGGGAGATATTCACTCCTTGAGAGTCAGACTGAATTCTTCCTTCTTTGTTCTCACCTTCTAATTTGAAAAACAGGATTCTGCTCTACACGCTAATGTTCCAATAATTTCAGTAATCACTTCATTTCAGTAATCACAATTTCTCTGCAGTCCCTAGATTTTTAAAAAAACTCGTCAGGGCACTCACTCCTTTTCACATCTGGGTCCCAAATTGTGGAACGCTTTGACCGGCTCAATGAGAATGTGTCTGTAAATGGGTTCGTTATCTGACGTATGTAAGATATTGGAAGAATGCGACAGGCACTGCTATTTGAGGGAATAGTGACTGTTTTATTTATATCTTGGCCAGTCCTCTCTTGTTCCTCTTCACAAGATCAGCCCTAATTTCTATTTCCTCAAAGCCCCTTTTCTTTTCCCTTTCCAGGCTCTGGTGGTGTCTTGGCTCCGTCTTGAGGCGGTCTGGTTTCCCGTCCTCCGGTCGCCCGTATTCCCCAAAAGAAAATAAAAATAAAAATAATCAGGTAAGTGAAAATGAAGTAAGGCTAGGGTAAGGAATCAGATAGGGGTTAGTAGGGGTTGTGAAATAGATAGGGGCGGCGGTGCTGGTTGTGGTGGGTTTCTCTATTTAGTTATTGTGCCTTCTCTCCCCCTTTAGTCCCAGACAACCCCTTCTCTCCTTTCTAGGGTTCCTCGGGAGGTGTCCCAGTCCGTGGGTTAAGTAAACGGGTTTCCCCTCTCTTTGCAGGTTTATGCCCTTCTTTTAAAAAGTCCTCCCCGTCCTCCCTTTTCTCCCCCCACCTCCCTCTTTTCCCTGCGAGCCAACCTGACAGAGTCTGCCAGGCAGGGTATAGTCGTACCTGGGAGGGCCACGTCCCTCCAGGGGCGCGGCCGGCACGTAGGTGGTCCCCCGATTTCTCTTCGGTCGGGTTGGGAGTCGCCCACTGGTTCTCCTTTTCCTCGAGGCGTCCCGACTTCCGGGTCTCTCCCTCCGTCTCGATTACTTTGCTGGCGGTGTCTTCCTCTCCCTCCAGCTCCTGGGTGATGGTGGTTTCCTCTCCTCGGCTTCTCCGCGTTCTCGGCTCCTCCTTTTCCTCCGACCTCTCTCTCCGTCCGTCTTCTCTTTTCCTCTTTATGACGCCCTCAGCGTCATACGTCATTATAGGGGAATCCTCTTCCGTGCCCCGGGGGTATCGGTTTTCTTCCCCGACGGGAGCTTCGGACCCGGGATCGGCACCTCGCCTGTTACAGTGTCCCTCCCTTAGTAGCTTTCAAAAACTTCTGAAAACCAGGCTCTTCTAACTTTTTTCCTGGTTCATTTGTCAAGAAATGTTAATCTACATGTTGACAGCTGGGAAACCCTGCTGGGTAGCTATGTGCTTTATATAATAATACTGATAACAACAATAATAATAATAATAAATAATAATAATATCAATAATAATAGTTCATCGGGCCTCTTATTGTTGATCAAAAACTCTAGGTCCATTAGCAAGTCAATAGAGAGATCTTAAAATTACCATTTAAAACTTCCAAGTCGTAGGATATGAAAATCATGATGTCCAGAGAGATCACAGCCCTGGTCCAACGGTCCGTTGGCTTCAATGACTTGGTGAACCACCATGTCGCTAAGAAGATGATGAAGGGAAGGCTGTGAAATTACCGTATTTGTCCTCACCACTGCAACCGCAGAAACCAACCTAAATGAAATGCGTGGATCTGAGAGACCCAGGGATCACCTGTGATTGTCCTCCCCTTGCAAATAAAAAGTGCTTCCGTCCTGCGAAAGGAAGAGGCATTAAAAGGTAAGAAAACATCTTCCATCCTGGGGTTTCAATGTCACTTCCTCTTTCTACATCTCTGAATAAGGGGTATCCACATCCTTGTTAATGCGTTTGACTGAAATATCCCAAATCCTCTTCAGCCCAATGATCCTTTGTACTAATCAGATATTCAATGTGGTCCTATTTCAACTGGCCTTGATGGAAACCCAGGTTATATTTGCTAATGGTCCTGTTCTGCCCCAAGAGTAACACGATGAGGGTTGATATAACGAATACGCTTTTTTAAAGTCTGTATTAGTAAAATCGCAGAATGAATAGATTAGGAGGTTCAAGCCATTGGAGGGTCCACACATTTGCAAAATGATTGATATTCAAGAAAGAAAGTGTAATAT
Source organism: Pleurodeles waltl (assembly GCF_031143425.1). NCBI lineage: Eukaryota > Metazoa > Chordata > Amphibia > Caudata > Salamandridae > Pleurodeles > Pleurodeles waltl. The sequence goes on from NC_090445.1 coordinate 1,647,485,304, forward strand.
AAGGGGGGATTTTAAGAAAACTTGAACAATGGTGAGACAGATGTCGAAGTCATATGATTCATGGGGTTCTTGAAAACCAGTACAAAGTACAAAATGAGGACAGTTGGATCAATAACCTCATTTGTCATATTGAATAATATTAAATTCTTCAAACTGTAAGACCAGACAATTCAACAAGGCACTTTACTGCAATTCTATTATGGATCCATAAAAAATAAGAAAAACATTTCATGAAAACACCATCGATCTCTCTCATTTGCACTTTCAAAGAAATGGAAACTCGCTCCCCCATACGCTAGCAGTATGCACAATCCCTGGGATGAAGGGCAATAGTGTTAAGTGTCACGTCGGATCACGCGTGTGTACATTACAGTGGCACTGGCATACATGCTGGAAATTCTTTAGATAAAAGAGTTTTTCAAAACTCTTGCATAAGCTGCCAAAGCTTTGTCTATGGTGGAATAAAATAAGTGCTTCCTCGTCACAAAGTCTCATGCAGTTCAGGAATAAAACAACTCCAAGAACATAAAGTAATGCCCTGTAGGAGCGGTGGAAGGCAGGGAGGTGATTAAACAGTACAGTTTATGATGCCATGAAAAGAATGTACTATAGCACTGGGGGTAGGAGGCAGAGAGAGGTTTTTTGCACAGTGTTTGTTACTTTAACAGAATGTGCTGTAGCAATGGTGGTAGTCAGGAGTGGTTGCCACTATCTGGATCCCAACAACAGACCACTACAGACACATGCCCATAACATCGACTTTGACCACTGACTCAACTTGCTACACCTTTAGCTGGACAAATTTTGTATGGCAACGCTAGACCACGACAATTTGTGAGCTGGAGCGCAGCCAAGACAAATAAAAGATGAAGCAAATGCCAGGTCAATACAAGTTTGTTACTAGTGTTTTTGTCTTGTGTTCGGTTCTTGTAGAGATGCTTCTCTAGATATAGTTCAATTTGAGAGGGTTAAATGGAGAGTTGTCATGATGCTGTAATATTTGCATCAGGCATTCTAAGAGAAGCAGCAACTTGAACATGGTAGTTGCACAGAAATTGGGCCACTGAAACTTTTCAACTGTGGTCATTACCACAATACCTACTATGCTGGCCGGTCTCTCCAAACCATCATGAACCACCCTTTGGAGTGTCCTACAATAATAGTTTCATGGACAATACCATATGTGGGTATCAATTTTTCAAGACTTGCAAAAGCTATTGGGCCACCTAAAAAAAACCAAGAATCTATACAGCGGACGCATACCCTGAGCACTATGGTAGCCCGTGCAGCGACAGACGGTGAACATGGGAAAGGGACCTGAAATGGTGAACGTACTGTAGTGCTTGTCTACGGTTTGGAGAAAACGCAATACTTTGAGGTGAGAGGTGGAACAGGGTAGGAAGCTATAGAAGCTGTATGTTCCACGTGTTTCAGTGTTAAAGATACTGGTTCATCCCAAAATTGACAGCTAAAACAAATATTCAGGAATGTTTCTAGCCCCTTTACCTCACACCTAGACGCGACGCTTGACCTCACTGACGCCGGTGCTAAACGCCGTAAACAGCTGCAAAATGTGGATTTTAATGCCCCAGCACAGCTCACTGGCAGTGGTCCCTGGACAGGAAAGCAAGACAATGATTTCCCTTCCAATTTCAAGTTCATTATTGACTGGGTTTCTTGGAGCAGGTGGAAACATTGCGAGGGTCACATGCAGAACACGGCTGGTAAAGCCAGCTTCCAAGAAAACTGCTTAAATCTGGTATTATTCCTAATCCGCATTGATCTAGGTCTGCAGGTAAAAGGCGTATCAAAGGTAAATGCTATGGATTTTCACATACTTTCAAGGATAAGCTCACAGTCGCATAATGAACACATTTCACACAGAACCAAAACCATCAGCAGCATATTAAAATCCCCAAATATAAGGGAGTCAGTTCTTGTGGCACCCAGAACGATAAACATTAAACAAACATGGATGCTCTTGAAAGCACGGAGTAGAGTAGCAATTTAGACTTTTAGCAATGAACTTGGATTCATTCATAATTCGGTCAACATTTAAACCCAAATGGCACAACCTTGACTGGACTTCTACTCCAGCTGGTAGTGCACCCCCTTTCCAGCTCCCAGATGCAATTTACTGTGAACCTCGGGTTGATAAATATCTTTATTCCTCATTAATCAAGATGCATTCAATTAATTACCGTTTAGCAGACAACCAGTTTGCAATCTGCTTCATGGCTGTGCTATTTTTTCAGTTGTCTTTACAAATGACAGGAAGCACAGCTATGCATAAAGTTTATTGAATCCACTTTCTGAAATTCCTGCAAATTCCTTCAGCTAATGGTCACAGCAAGATGAGCTATTGGTAAAGTATGTGCGATATGTGCATGGTGAATTGCACATTAATTCACTAAATGTTAACTGCAGTAATTTATTGTTTGGAGAAATCTTAATAGCTAATTGTTTGACATTTTACTTCCCCCTATGTCCTTATAAACCCCACCTCGTTAAATGTTTATTCGGACACATATAGCTCAAATTTATACTCGCTCGTGCCGTGCGGCAGACGCATGACACCACTCTGAGACTTTCCTAGCGAATTGGGACGATGATGCAACGCAGAGGAGGCTGCAGTACTGAGGAAGAGGGCCAGTGTGGAGGCCCATCAGCCAGTGCTCAATGCTATCAATGATGAGCCAAACATATCTACTGCATAAGACACCGACCTGGCAGGATCATCAGATAAGCCCATGGCACCCACAAGACCAGGGACATAGGGCCCAGGTTCTGAGCCTTTTCTTGGCAGATTATTATTTTCAGTTTTGCTTCTTCTATTAATTCAGCCTAAGTGAACTAGGACAAAATCTTTTAGGTTGTTAAATGGAAATCTAATACACGGGGACCGCACCCCTGGTGACTTGGAGTCATCCCAAGACCTTAAGATCCAATGCTCATTGTGACGTTGATCAAGTGCCAAAGACAATGTTGGTGATCTGGTGCCCAATACAATGATGACAGTCCTGTGCTGATGGCAAAACCAGTGATGCAGTGCTGAAGATTGTCATTAAGTACAGTGGCTTTGGTTTTTGTGCAGTTAAAAACAAGGTTAAGGTCAGAATTATAGGAGTTTCAGCAATGAGTACCACTTAAAAGTAAGTAAACTCCCACAAATTTGAATGTTGGTGAGAACTCACACTTTTTCTGGTAGTCTCCTATTCTGAAATGCAAGTCAGTTATCCCCCGTTAAGTGCATTTTTGGTGGTGGGAATTGGGTGAACAGGAAGTCGTGGTCGAAATAGCGAGATAACATCTATTTATTTAGCTGAAGAGTTTTGAAAAAGTGCTTTTCGACAGAGAAAATATTTGTCTAGAGGGAAATTTAAAAAAAAAAAAGGTTGACTGCACAATTGCACCAAATTTGCACAGAGAGTTCTTCACGCAGGTAGAAAATCTGCATGCGTACGTTTTAAGTACCTGGAAAAGCTACGATTTTATTACTCCTGGAAATATCTGTAAGTCTCATAAGCCTCGAAATTCGCTCCAAACTTAGGCGTAGTCCTACAAGAGCATTTTGTCAACTTATTTTCATTTGGACTTTGTGAGTTTGACTCATTACGGTGGCCTAAACGATACATGACAAAAGCAACATTAGTTTAGTTTGAAGAGAAGAATGATATTTAAATGGATGAATGAATCCGAGAAGGAAGGCTTGAATTACACATTGAACTGCTGTATGTAAGACCCATGCAGTTAACATATCACAATACAAGCTGTCACAAGCTGACAGCATCAAACGAAGGAACATTCTAGAATTCTTATGGTTGGTAATTGTTAGCAGTGCACGACTAGGTAAAGAGAACTGGAATATTTTATTCCACTGGATGGCCCATTTAAATACAATTATATTTAATTACTTGTGCTGGTGAATGCACAGTTAAGTGAAGGAAGCTCTCATGTTCTGCCTGACTTGAAGAGGATGGACTCCTGAAACCTCAGTTTAACACGGAGGTTGAAACATGACTGTGACAAACATGAATCATTCGATAAACCTTCAATGCCGTTTATTTGTTTACATAAATGAGTGTGATAATTAAAATGGGGTTAGGTTTTATTCAAGACTGTTGAAAAAGACAGAGAGGGTTAATTTGCAAAGGCATCTCTGTCATAAACATATATTTACAATCGAAAATACCTCTATTTAAACCAGCCAGGAATGTCAAGCTCATCTGGAGGTAATATACGTGATCTAAGCTCTGAATGGAGTGTGAACCGTGTACATGTTTAGGGCACACTTTCGTACCCCTTTGGAAGTCAACCAGTGGGTAAGTTGCGCGCCTTGAAGGCTGGAGTCCTGGATTCAGCTCAGGGCTCGCATCCTGGTTTACACACTTGGAACAAGTGTGTGACTGAATACATATCACTATGTGTCTCATTCTAAAACTGAAGGAAGTGTGATACAATAAAACAAAAAATGTCAGAAAAACCGGAGACTCTCCCTTCTCGAGGATAAAAAGGGGAGCAGTGCATTACAAGTGGTTGTAAGAGTACTACGTCCCCAAACACCGATAACAGCATGGCTCTGCTGTTAATGCACCGTAAGGTTAGTTAACGGCCCCATAAAGCAGCGAGGGATAAAAGTGATGAAAACTTTCCGTCTGCCAGACGGTGCCTTGGAATGAGTAGGTTTAAGGGGGGCTGATGCTTTGCCTACAGGGTGGACAGTATCCTAACAGGCCCTCCCACTAGTGAGGATTGATGGAGCGTGCGCAGCTTTCTGACCCCAGCAAGGAGAATGAGTAATGATCCGGGAACTACAAAGCAAATCAAACGAGGTTCCGCTTCTTACTCTCAGAAGCAATTTATTATTTGACTCATAGTGAAACTGCATACATCAGCCACATGTACATACTGCCACCACTTTCGGAGTATATGTAATGAAGCCGAGAAGTAATGGCACCGCACAGAGCGACCTGTCAAGGTGAAGGCCAAGGAGAGAGAAGGGAGCCGAAACCTTTGCATCTGAGCAGACCCAAGGTCTTACAAAGGTGCTTTGCACAGGGCGCATTTCTGGTGCGCGCCATGTGAACACATGAAGGCACACATGTAAAGCATTCTTGGAGTGTACACTATGGATGCATGAAAACACAACACTGAAACTTTTCCCACAAGCTCAAAATGGATATATGAATACACATTGCTATAATTACCCTCGTTGATGCTATGCAAATGCATGCTCTTCTCAAGCATCTGTGGCATGCACCGTATGGGTGCAGGAAACTATACTGCTGGCTGACACTATATGGATGCATGAAAATACAAGCATGTGTGATGCTCCCTATAGGATGCATTAGTATACATTCTATTTTGATGCACTGAGGCGTACTGCTCATACACTCCTGATACACACCAGATGGATGCTCTTTTGTTCTCGAGAGCATCTACATATCACATTCATGAAGACAAGCTACTGGACCAGGCCAGACTTAGGCATCCCTGTTTAAATGCAGAGACCCGGATGTACAAAGAAAAGACTACCAACCAAAGCTCATGCCACATTTTAATTCTGTGTTCAGTCTTTGCCTCCTCCCACAAGTTCTGCAGCTGGGAGTTTTAGTTATAGAGATGAATGGCCCCTCAGGCAGGGGTCAGAGTGCGCTTTGGGGGCCGACTGTCGCCAACCCACTGCACACAGACCCGCTGCTGTGTCTAAATATGCAAAAAAAAGTCCACTCCTGCAATAGACAATTGGGGATTTCAAGCAGAACTGACTACTTAATATTTCTCTGGCATGGAGAATAAATCTGAATATTTTGAGGGTCTATGGCTTCAATAGCGAGCTGTCGCCGCGCCGGATACTGCCCATTAGGGCGATTTACTGCCCATCAGCCAGCAGTATGGAGAAGGAAATAAGGCGGCACTCGGGGCTATGCTAATTTTTAGACACAGAAATGGAAGGCTATTTATAAATTATTATTTCGTTTCTGCCTGGCTCTGTTTCCCTATTTCTTCATCCCACATCCCCGTGACTTGCATGAGGCAGAATAACTTTCTAAAAATTTCTCCCCGTGGCTCTGTATGTCAGTCAAGTTAACATAGCTAAAAAAATAACTGCAGTTAATTGCCCCCTTCTAGGATGTATGCAAGGAAAAGTCAAGGGTGCATAATAAGCGGCGGGGCAATTAACAACGGTTAAACTCCACCAGCATACGGGCAATATAGATACTATTGCCCTGTTCTCCATCTTCCCCATGCATGTGCCTTGTTCAGACTTTCAGTGAACATGAAGTGAAAGTGAGGCGAAGAACCATAGGTAATGCCAGCATTTTAAAAAAAATGTGATTGGCTGCGCCAATCTCAGCCATTTAGACCTATTGCTAAATATCTCCTTTCTACCTCTTGCACATACTCTTCCCATGTAGTGGCATTGTGGCATTTGTTCATTTTATCCTACACAACTTTACTGTGTTGTCAGACTTACCTTACTGTACACACAAGAACTTGTATGTTGGTGCCAGAGGTTAGATACAGATCTCTACAACAGATCAAATCGCCGAGTCACCAACCAATCACCAAATGGAGGAGCTATCTTTGGGGGTGAGAGGCAGAGATGAAAAACAGAAAACTCTGGAGGGAGATTGGAAATGATGCAATAGCAGTCAGGAGTCGCAATGCCAACGTTGATACCCAACTGCAAGGCAGATTAAAGCAGCGGGGCTCAATGGGGGCAGGCTGCCAGTAAGACCCCTCCCCTACTCAGGGGCAGGAAACAGCCAGGAAGGTAAAGGTGACTTACCAAGGATGGAGAAAAGAAACTGAAAGGTCCTCTTAATTCCATCCCAAAATAACAGGCTTTCTTAGGCAAACCCCACATAAGGCGCGCCATTGCACGAAGGCTTACGCCTGCAGTTCTAGCAAGACAAGTAAGATGGCCTGCCACTTCTCATCGCTGTACTCCCATACTTGTCAGTGGTGGGTGTGATGTTGCGCACAGTGGGAGCAATCAGTCCATTATGAGTTACATGCTGGAGTGCCTAGATTAGCTGGGGACATATGTAATTACAGATAGGGCCTAAACGGCTAATGCATTGGATAAATCAAGGATTCTGTACATTTTAGGTTTCTCCTTTGAGTTTAAATTGTCACGACGTGTGCATTTTAAGGCATGAAATATGGATGGTGAGGCACACACAGCACTTCTGAAGGTTTCTGTGCTTGATTCTCCAGTACGTATGGACTTACTCGCCCGGCCGAGTTCACACTCTCTGGCTCAGACAAGAGTCACTACCTCTGGCTGCTACTCTGCTGCAATGTTCTAGGAGCGTGAACAACACGTGCACTGCACATCAGTGTCTAGATGGAAATGTAGAAGAGCTGGTACTCAGTACCAGGCAGTACCTGCACATTAATGCCCAGCTGTACACAGTCTTTATGACAGAAGTCACATAATACTGAGTCTGGAAAGTAAGAGTTATGAGAAATAACAGCGCGGGCCCGATAATAAAGTAACCCTGATTTCTGTGATGGAGGCAGAAATGTTGGAGGATGAGGATGAGAGGAGCAGACCAGGAAGAGAAACTGGGGAAAGGATACATGAAAAAGAAAGTGAAGGGAAAAATAAAGAGAACGTAGAAAAAGGATTGATTTAAAAACAGAGGGGTTGGTGGACAACAGAGGGAAGGCCTAAGTGGGTTTAAAGATATTAGTCAAAGTGAGAAGAGGGGAAACAATGGCGAGGGAGAAAGCTGAGAAAACATACCAGAACAATTAAGTAGAATCAAATAAGAGAAAGGGTATAGAGAAAGCAGAAAATAACATTTCAAGAGGAAAGTTTAGAGAACAACAAGGTGAGGGAAGGGAAAGTGAACAAAGGACTTCTGAAAGGAGAAGAGCCACATGATACAGTCGTAGAAGAGAAAGGTCAGAAAAGACAAAGGGGAAAAAGAAAGGAAATGAGTAAAACAAAGGGACGAGAAACCAGAAGAAGATTGGGGGATTACTTGAGGGTAGAGAGGAAAATTAGTGAGAATTGAAACAGGAGATGAATAGAAAGGAAAGAGAGCAAGAAAAGCTGAAAATCAAGAGAGAAGAAGAACAGTGTGAGACAGGAGACAAGAGTTTAAATATGGACAGACGCATGAGGTGCAGGAAGAACGTGAAGAGAAGATGGCAGAATGGATTTAAAAAGAAGGAATGGGATTACGAACACAGTCAATCCAGAAAGAGGAAAAAGATTATGAGAGATGGACTGAACACAAGTAAAAATAACAGAACGAAGATTAGGGTGGAGTAAGGTGTATCTTTTCTGTCCAGAAACCGGTTTCTCACTTCTCCCCACACATCCTGCTCTAACAGCCACAAAACAAAGGCCCAGCCAGAGCACCCAGTTGTAATGCTGTGATGACCAGGATTTCTGTAAAATTCATATCTCATAAGAACCCTTTAGCAGTTTGACAGCACCACACCAGCACAGTGACACCTCCACCTTCAATTCAATTTTCATAATATACAAAACAACATAAAATGACACTCCTCCAAACCTGGCATATAAATCCCAGACCAGCAGAAGGCAACGAAAAATATGCAGCAACAAGAGACTTTTAGCCAAGAAACAGAAAGCCAGATGATGGATTTTATAGTTACCATGGTATGGAATGTTTTCTAAATCCACCAAGATCCATCGGTCCTCCACTTCAGGGGGATAAAACTCCACACTCAAATCATTCCTTTATGCTCTATAACCCCTCTAGTACCTGATGTTCCATAAACCACAGCACATGCTGCCTCCACCCCCTGCCACCACGTCACCTCCTGCTGCTTTTTTGTACAGTGCCTTGTAGCCATGTTCATCCTATACAAAAGTGCATACAAACATGCATGTATACATGATCACGCAGAGGCGGCACTCACTGCATGGCCATTGGTCAAGTGATTCTTGTCAAACACCACTCTAGCAGCTCTCACATCAGAGGCTGCTGGAGGTAGGTTACGCAGAATTAACTCTACAGACCTCTAGTCTACAGACAAGATTGTGTTGGATTTCCTAAGTGCAAAGGGGAACATACTGCCTGTTCATGGGCTCACTAGAGATGGACAGTCTTTAGAAGAAACACAACAAGGTTGGATACTCCTGTCAGAATGATGAAGACAATGGCCATCTACAATACATCTGTGGATATTTAAATCTCTGGGCACACTGCCCAGGGAGGTCAGCAGAACCCATCATCTGTGCCACAACTGAGCTGTCAAAAAGGTAAAAAAAAAAAAAAAAAAAAAAGGAGGCAGTGCCCTGGACCAGGACACATTCATGAAAGGGTCATGTGGGGGCAAACTGAGGGCACAAAATGAAATCTTTTTTTAGTCCGGACCATTTGTGTAGGAAAGGGCAACTGTGCAAAGGGGAAAGTACTGTTATTTCCCAACTTTGGAAAAATAGACTAAGTGACTGAGACGAGTAGACGAGGAGGGTGGTTCATGGGGTTTTTGAGGTTTTCTTTCTGCCCTTTGAATATACAAAGCCTTACAGGACTGGAAAGTAGTATGCATGAGTATGGAGCCATTGGAACTGCATCATGTTACAGGAAATATGTGAATTTAAAGACAAACATCAAGAAACATTATGGTTTGACTAGAAAATAAGCATTACATTCCCCATCTGCGTTTTGGCTTTGTCAATGCCTGTTTTGTTAGAGTTTTTGCAAAACATTTTTTTTTTTACAGGTATGCTGCCACACCTTCATCAGTCGAACAACAAAACACATTGGCTAAAAGAAAACTATTTTTGGTCTCAAGCAGCACACTTTTCCATGGCACTTATAAGAACTAGTTTGTATGTGTTACTTGTAAAAACAGCAGAAAGAAGTCACTCAGTGAAGTGAGCTAATGTCTAAAGTGGACTGACCTAAATGTGAAAGACAACAACAGACAAGTGGGTGAAGAAGCCAGCCTGAAAGCCCCTATATATAACTATATTAGACATATCATTGTACAAAAATCAAAAGGTTTAGACTAAAGCCAGGTCTAAAACAGACCAAATTACCCCTACCAGAGTAAGCTATGACAAAAACAGAGTCTACAAAATCAGTTTACTTTCTGACTAGTTTTGCTGGATTTGCAGCTTGAATACGTATTACTCATAACTGCAACACTGTGTCTGAGAAGGTCTAAAACTTTACTTGGAGAAGCAGGCCTTCATCTTCACAGTGTTTATTTTTCCATTCTAGCAGCATGGTAAGGCTACTGCATCCAAAATAAGCAGCAATATTTGTTGAAATCACTTTATAGTAACCACAAAGGAAGGAAGGCTAGGGTTGTATAGGAAGGGAGGATGTGTTCTCTGGTTCCTGTGGGCAGCATATCCGCCTGTAATTTTCTCATTATTGTAAAGAGAAAATGATCTGTTCAGCTCAGAGAATGAGGCACCAACATGCAAGAGATGTTCAGTGCTCTGTCAGAACCTGGTCATTTGTCTAACACTTGATAGGGGTTATTAAAGTGCTCACAACACATACACACCACAATATTGGAGGAAAGGAGATTAGATCTATTCGCAGATGATAGTGGTAGGTTGATGCACACACACCAAAGACAGAGGATCTATATAAGGACTTGTGTACATCTCATGTACAGGTCACATTGCAGATTGTAGTATATGGCACATCATGTGCAGAAACAACACACCCTTAAGCAACCACCACATAACATCACTAAGCAACCAACACACCACACCCCTAGTCAACCTGCACACCACCTCTCTCAGCAACCAACACACCACATCCTCAAGCAACTAACACACCTCAAGCTCAATCAACCAACACACCCCATCCTCAACCAACCAACACACCACATTCTCAAGCAACCAACACACCACACCCTCAATCAACCAACACACCACACCCTCAATCAACCAACACACCACACCCTCCATCAACCAACACACCACACCCTCCATCAACCAACACACCACACCCTCCATCAACCAACACACCACACCCTCAATTAACCAAACACACACTAAACCCTCAAGCAACCAACACACCACATCTTCAATCAACCAACATATCACATCCTCAGGCAATCAACAGTACCAATGACCTTGAAGGTTTCACGATGTCAAATAATCCAATTTCCTTTACCCAGCCAAGATTGTGCTTCAATGTAATCTCCAAAATCAACAGTTTTCTCTCACAACCAATGAAGCATCAAAAGGGGCCTGTATTCAGAAACGAGATGTTGTCCAACAACAGAAAACAATCAAAATACTACCATCACCATATAAAATATAGCACTCATGCCATAGCATTTAGTGTATGCAGTGCAACACACATCACATCCAATCAACACTACAATATAATGCCAAAAGTATCAACCACAAATGAAAACATACTTAATATACAACGAATATGCACACAAACAAATATACTTGCAGACTAAACAAAATGCAAATATACCAAACCTCACCACACACTGTCACATGCTTGGCACAGTCATGGTTGAAACAGTAAATCCCAAAACAACCCCTGGGAAGAAAAATACAAATCCACACACCTCAGAGGTAAAACACTCCAAAGTGGCTCAGCCACCAACCCGCACAGCAGTGCTCCTGCAAACCAAAAGAACCTTCACAATCCAATGACCAACAGACAAAGCAAACATAATACATTGTGATCCCAAGTCCGGCCAAGAAGAAAGTCCAAAACTATGTGGACCAGAGTGCCCACAGAACTATGAGACCAAGTCAGTGGCAGAAAAGATAGCTACGCAAATCCTGATGACATAATGTGTGAAGAACTTAGAAATAGTACAGAGAGGTTAAGTAAGGAGCTATGTATCCAGGGATTGGCAGGAAAATGCACGACTCTTACACAGAGAGTAAATAAACACAATGTGTACAAGACGAAGAGGCATTTATTTCACAATAGCCACTTGCAAGTATAGTGAGTTGTGTGCTTTATTTTTCCTTCTGGGCTATCATGAGCTTTAGCGAACCCACATGAACAAATGGTAAAAAAACAATGGTAGAAAATTAATAAATAAACATACATAAATATGTGACTCCCGCTTCCTGGAAGGTTACAAACACTAGAAAGCAGTTTTGTAATGGGTTCTGAGAACTAAGGTATAGAAAAGGCAACCGGAAGGGCCCACCACTTCATTGTTTCTGGTGTTCAGCAGAGAAAGGGGAACTCCAAGTTACTTCTGAGAGGCAACCAACTAAAATAAAAACATACTTTATGTAGTGGGAAAGAAAAAACTCCTCTTTCTTAAGAAAACCAATGTGTTCAAAACGTCACACAGGACATTAGAAAGTGGGTAACAGCAAAAGACATCAGTGCCAGAAACGTTGTGTAAAATGCTACAAAAACGAACAATCCACTTTTTATTTTATGGAATAATATATTTGTACGAATACCTTAGGGTTAGTTCTAGTTGTTATATTTTTAACATACTTAGGTCCATTTAATCCAGTTAGATACCTAACAATTTCTAAGGAACTTCCTACCTGATTAACGCTCGTTAATTATTGCTTTGATTGGCCCACATTCCACCAACGTCTGCACCAAGTAATTATACACTGTAACATTCACAGAAACGTCCTTTATAACCTGCACGTCTGCACCAGCCATGCACTGTGCACTCACATTCAGCCAAATCTTTCGTTGAAAGTGACCAGCCTTTCGCTGTTACCACAAAAACAATATTGTTGTATCCATTATAATAATAAATTAATGCTTTATAATGCTTTTCCTAAATAATATACGCTCACCAAATGTGACGCGTTTTATTTCTCTTCACACAAATTTTGCAAATCTACACACATGATTTTCGAGAAGCTAATGATCAGAGGAGATTACAATTCCACAGAGGATCAGCTCCCCAATAGCGTAAATATTTCAAGGCGGTGAGAGAAAAAAGTCACTCCTGATCCACAATCTTCATCAACTATGATAGATTCATAAAGGTCAAGTGATCAATCGTTGACTACACGTTCCTGACCGGAGATTTCTAAGAGATACTTATGGTCTAAGGAAGTACAACACAGACATATTTTTCCTGCGCGGAAACACACGTACAGTGTAACCAAAGGTAGGTGTGACTAATAAAAATTAAGGGGGTGACTTCTAAAATCCAACAACCTTCAAAAAGAGGGAATAAAAACAAACTTTTCATTTAAAGGCAGATTTGCTTCTCCTTAAATCTACCGAAACGTAAATTACAACGGTACAATGACAACTTTGATATGAGCCAGCAGAATAAATTAATTCCAGATACTTTACAACTTGACCTCTGGAGTACATCAAAAGAGAGCTCCATTCATTTTTAACTTGAACTCATTTGGTACAGAGCCTCCACATGCTCTATCATCAGATTTTGAGATAGATATATTATTTTTAAGTCCAACCTATTAGAAAGCACAAGCTGTCTATATGCAAAAACCTAAAGTCAGCATTAAAGTCGGCCCATTGGCTTTATTACTGCTTTCATCAACTTGCCTCTTACTGGATGGCTTGCCTTATCCATCTCGTGTTTGTCGCTGGAATTAAGGAGCTTCATCTGTGTCCTTCCACTGCTCACTTTTAGGGAAATACTTTCTTTTTGCTAAAGAATGTTCATGTGTTTTCCAGCTGTCTCCCTCATTTGTTCTCTCCTTCTGCTGCATGTTTCTCTCTCTCATCTGCTTTCTTTTTCACTCCCATTCTGCTCTCTCTCATTTCTTTTTTGCTTAACCCCTCCATAAGTGCATTTGCTTAGTAGATGTCACCCTTGGGTGCTTCCCTCCCCCTCAGCGTTGCTCTGTCTCGTTTGTGTTCTTCTCACCTCCTGCACTGCTCCGTCTCTTCCATGTGCTTCTCTCTCCCCACTCAGTGCTCTGTGTTGCTCTTTTTTGCCATGTACCTCTGCAGTGTTCTCTTCCTGTTGTGCTTCTCCTCACTCTTCATGTGTTATTCCCACCCCTTCTTTCTCTACTTCCCCTCCTCCATTACCCCCACCTGGTTGTTAAATAAAAAATTAAAGCAAATGGCATCCTTTTTATTCCCTTAGCACATGCATATATGAATGTGTCAGAGGTCCAGCATATGGCCAGCCCTGGATCCAAGGATTCCCAGTTATGTAACTGAGCCATGAAATCCGAGTCTATTATCCAGTGTTTTAAATGGAAATATAGAAATCCACAACTCACTCTTTAGAGTACCTGTTTGTTCCGTTGAAGTGCCGGTAATCTCCCATTAAATGTATTGCAGCAGAGCTGAAAAGCGCAGCTACTCAGTACCTGCCCGTTTAAAGCACTTGCCGTTCATGCTGTAGAATTATACATTTTCCAAGTGGTTAAGGAGACCCTTAAATCACTCAACAGCAAGATGCCTTACTAGGGACCCAGGTTCATAGAAACCACAAGTCAATTGACTACCTTTCCTGAGGCCCAACCAGTCTGAATGTTAAGGGACCAGCAGGCCTGTGCAGTAGCAATGGACCTTTCCCTACAAGACAATTTGTATAGCCATTTATGTTGGGGACACAAATCCTGTGGACAAGTCCATATTACAGTGTCTTTTAGCACTTAAACATTTTAAAAGGGGTTTGCGGATCACAAAGTTGTAATGCCAGTAGCTAATACAATGACGATGACTCAACCATGAAGTTCTAGGAAACACTAGTATGACAGATATTTATAACAGCAGGATTTTAACATTTAAATGTTGCACTTTTACTTATTATTTGAAAAACTCTGGAAAAGTCCAAATTGCAAGTTGACAGATACCATAAAACAGGCCCTGAATGTGAAATCAGAATCTGCCTCCTGGTAGAGAGCCACTATCCCTTAAAAACGTCCCAAGTTAAAAACTTGCAGCACCAAGGACAGCTCCAGGTGCTCTGCAGTTCTGAAGTCTAATCAGATACAATATTGATCCATAATAGACTATGAGAATCCCTTAGGATGAAAAGAGCTAATGGGAAAATGAAAACCAATGCCATCCCTGGAAGAAGAAAAATATTATTTTCAATATCTCTTGAATAGTTAGTCCTATAAACATCAGGGTTTCAATTTTCATTGAAACCCCCTCCCCCTCCATGTCCCCCCTCCCAGGGCCTTGAGACCCTCACGGGTGAATAGCACGCTCTACAAATTTCTTTGATTGATATTCTACAAACCTTTTTATGGTAGTCACCATGAATGGATATTGACATCTATTGCATGTGTGATATCCAACTTTGTTGTACTTCGTCAGGCTACACTTACATCTTACCTGATATGAGATGCACCTTAAGTGCTCCAGCAAGTGTTTCAAGACAGTCAATGAGGCTCTGGAGAGTCAAGTGTCCATATTACATCAAATACAAGTAGACCACATCCTAGTAATTAGAAAAAAACCTGCCCCTTGTTTCGATAGTTCTAGTTGCAGGGCCAGTTTTACATTAAGACGACTGAAGACAGGACAGATTACAAGGATCTCTGCTTTCTGGTTGAGGGCAGAGGATTACCCTAATAGCAAACTGACATGGAGTCTATTAGGTGGTCCCTATCACTTCAAGATCTGGGCAAGAAAGTGAAAACTTTTATTTATTCAGCCACAGATATAGCCCCTGCTGGCTCTAAGTGCTGGAAGTAACGTATGTTATTGTTTCATATTTTATGGCTCTCAATTTACCCGCCTCAGAAACCCGGAAGGCTGAGCCTGCCTCAAACTCATGAAATCCCTAAAACCACCTTTTGTCTGCATTGGGCATTCAGATCATTGAGCCTTCCTGCCAGACTCTGCAAACTAATGTTACATGGTTTTTGTGTAGTGCCATGTACGCCAATCCCTTGGCCTCCTGGGCTCTGCAACTTGACAGTTTTCCAGGAGGAGCAGAGAAGAGTTTCATGCAGTTTGTGGTCAGTCTATTCCCACCAGCCAGCACGTACAATCTACCGGGGACAGACCAACAGCAGGATCTAAAATGAGCGCATTATAAGGGACTTGGAGGAATATGTTACCCATAATTGCTAAGTTTAAGACAAATTAGAATTATGATCTGGGAAAGAAGTAAAAAATACAGCTATGAAAGAAAAACTAAACAAACATGGAGTCTACCCCTCACAGATTTTCCCTGCATATCCCTGCTGCAGACAGGCAGACTGGACATACAGCCAGAACACTTCTCAATTTTTTTTTTTTTTGGGGGGGGGGCAGATTATTAATTCAATGGCTCATTGTTGTAGTTACTTATGTTGGTGATCTGAGTTAAACTCAGCTGTCTTCTTGACATCCTGGGATCAAGGTATAAAACCGGATATAGACCCTTAACTTACTATGCAATCCTGAAAGAAGGCGACCACTCTCTGATGAGTCTCTTAAGTCTGAAGCAAGTCTACGGCACACATCTTTCTGATCAGGTATGACTTGTTCAATCAGTGTGGGCTGAGCTGAGCTTTGAGGTGTTGTCAGGACTAATTTTCTTATTCTTGATCTTGTCTGCAATAGGAGAAGAATACAAAAAAAGGATTGCAATGCTGCCTCACATATTCACCAGGGGTTACAACTGATTAAAGCATCTCTCCACACCAGTGTATTTGCTGTCCAAATGCAGAAAACTATCAAAGGTTCTTGCATGGGAAAGCAGGATGCCACAAGAGGTGTAAGGTGCTGCTTCATTCTGGGAAATAAGAGCAAGGGAATAAGATTCACTTGATAGTGGCTAAAAAGGCTGATTGTTGCCGCGATCCACAACCCTGAAAGATAAATATCTAGGTATGCCAATGCACAACCCAATGAGCTGGTGACAGGACACCAAATTCACGGGACTGGGATGCTCAGTGAGCTACAACTGAGAAAAAATAGAAGGATGCAATATTCACATAATGTCACTAAGGTAACTTTCTTAAAGCTAACGTGTTCTGACATCAGAACAACTCCACAAAGAAAATACTTTGAAATGGCTGACTTGGGGTAAGGTTTGATATAATGCCATCCGCAATAGCAGTACAAATCTTCCAGTGTCGTCCCACCCTTACTAAAACTTTCATGGAGCTGTTAGGAAAAATGTGTAAGGCCCCTGTCAGTGGATCTACAGAACTGAGTGCCAGACCGCCATCTTCTCACGTTCACTCACAGAGTAAGGGACTAGGCAGTATTGGTCAGAACAGGGGTGCAGCTATTTGAAGAAGTATGGGTTTGAAAGTTTCGTCCAATTTAAAATTGACAAGTGTGATGATATTCAAAGAGAGCTCCCACATTTCAAATACATTCTTACCCTACCTGAATAACTAAAAGTTGGAGACTGATCTTAAAGATCCAATGAGCCCTTCACTTTTCTTTCTGATTGACAAGTTCAAAGGCCCACCCCCAATGCCAGTTCTGAAGGTATAAAATCAGGATGCGCTGACTGACAAACATCCTCCCCTTTAATCCCACCACCCCCCAAAGTGACTAAGGTCATGAAGCCAGCATGTTACCGCTTGTGGCTGCAGTGTAAGTGCGTCCCATTAAATGACGGTCTCACAGAACATTCTATCCTGGTCCTCGATGAACTTGAATCCAGCTGGACTCCTTCGAAGACATCTACGCAGGGATGCCAACAAGACACTGGTCCTAAAGCATCAATTAAAGGTCTTATTTGGAAGACTATGTCTACACCAAACGTGTCAGTAGTCCACTGTACTGCATTCGGTCAAAAGGAGATCAGAACTCAATAAACTTTCACCCTACAAGTCACTCCATAAACATCAAGGTGGCCGAAACTGTCCTGTATGAACTTTCTGGCCATCTGCCGGCTAACACAAACAAATTCATGGCAGATCTCTCCTCATACATGCACCCACCCTCAGAAATCTATTTCATTCACCCTCTAAACTTAAAGAGAACTTCTTGAAATATAGGCGGAATCAACTGATGAAAAGGACACATTGGACTAGGCACTGAAAAGGCACATCTGACCTTCCTCACAGGTCCAAATCCAAACCTCCCCAGGGGTGTGGAATTTATTAAAATATCTACTTGTCCACGGGACAGGTTGCTTCTCAAATCTACTTGTCCTGTAAAAATATCTACTTGTCCCTTTGGTGCCATGTAGTGTGGCGCCAAATTATAGCAGCAATATCATTATGTAAGAGCTCTGATAATAGCCTCTCTGATTATGCCAGGGCTACTACCATAGTAGGGCTTGAATACTAGCAGTTTCAATCCCTACTGTAGCAATTTCCTTATTTTTCCACCTTTCTGCAGATCTGCATACTGGGGCTGGAGGAAGCAGTAAGCAATAGTTCCAGGGCTGGAATGCCTTTGAGTCTGCAAACCTACTAACCTGCATGTTTTAAAGATTTTCACCAGCTTCTCTCTAATATTTTCCCATAATAAGAAAGGTTGGACATTTACTCCTGACAATGGCAGAATTAGAACTTCTTCCAGGGTTGGGAAGAAAGTGGCTGGAGGGAAAATGAACTTGCAAATGCTCAATAGATTTTCACATGAGCAAATCTACACATGCGTATTTACCCATGCTAAAATACAGTTCACAAATATTTTATAGGGGTACGACATATACCATGGGTGCACTTTTGTGACTTTCTTTAAGAATTTGGGGCCACATGTAGGTAGGTTCAGATTTGTGACCCGCAAATTGCGAGTCGCAAATCCGAATGTAGGATGGTGTCCCCGACACCATCTGTGATTCGCAAGGGCTTCGCAAATGCTCACCTCATGAATAATCATGAGGTGGGTCGCAATTTGCGACCCCCTTGCGAATGGCGGCCTCACAGGGATGGTGGCCTGCTGGAGACAGCAGACCATCATGTCTGTGACTGCTTTTCAATAAAGCAGTTTTTTTTTGTAATGCAGCCCGTTTTCCTTAAAGGAAAACGAGATGCATTACAAAAACGAAAAATGAAACGTTTTCGTTTCATTTTTTCAGAGCAGGCAGTGGTCCGCAGGACCACTGCCTGCTCTGAAAAAATGTTTACAGTGACATTCACAATGGGGAAGGGGTCCCAGAGGGACCCCTTCCCTTTTGTGAAAGTGTTAGCACCCATTTGAAATGGGTGCAAACTGAGATTGGTTTGCGCCCGCATTCGCAAAACAATCCTACATTGCACTGCGAGTCGCAATTAGGAAGGGAACACCCCTTCCTAATTGCAAGTCACAAACCTGTTTTGCGATTCGGTAACCAGGTTACCGAATCGCAAAACTGGGTTTGTGCATCGCAATGTGCTTTTTGCACGTCGCAAACAGCGAAAGTCGCTGTTTGCGACATGCAAAAAGCTACCTACATGTGGGTCTTGGTCCCTAATTAGGTCTGGTGTTAACAAAGACATTTTGTTTTTATTAAACTTCTATTTCTCTCTCTTTCGGCTGGCTTTACTGTGAGTGATCGCATTCTTCTCTTCCACAAGGAGCATATTGGCACACAAAGTAGTTTTGTTCAGTGTCAGGAACTACAGTGGCAATCAGTGACGTAATGAAACTGGAGGGTGCCCCTTTGCAAAGAACATGGAGGAGCCCCCTCTCCAGACTCACTCAGGGCAGGTGCTGTGCTGAAGGGGCCCCTTGGAGGGCGGCTGCAGGGCCTTTGTTATGCCACTGGTGGCAACATGTGCTTTTAGAGTTCAAAAACGATATACTTAGCCTCATAGCCTAAACTTTTCAAACATGTGCATACACGTTTGTTTTTTTTTGTACTGGAACCAACGTCAGTAGTGAAGTGTGACATTAAAACATTTATTTACAGCACTCACCCTAATAATGAAGGTTTTCAAATAATGAACCATAAATACAAGTTCAAACAGCATTATCTCTTGGAAACACATTACCTCAACTGCAGAGAGTTCCACTCTCTGTAAACAGGCAGCCAAAGAGTTTGTGCTGCAGAGGGTTGGGTCTACTTGTCCCAAGGACAAAGTAAACATAAAATCTTGTTGCCCTTGACCCCAAACAAGATGTCCCGGACGGCGATAGGAATTCGTTAGATGCCTTAGTCTTGCCCTCATCCCAAAATGAGCCTATTAGAAGGTTTTTAAATCAAAGCCACGATTTCAAGAAAGTCAAAGAGCAGACACCACCTGAGATCACAGAACAGCCGAAACACTCTTGTCTCTTTACAAAGCACCTTTGTGGGGATGATGATGCACATATGATGGGTAACTACTGAAACTACTGCTGTCTGTGTAACAATAACAGAGGCGAAGTAATGCATGGTGTGTGGGTGTATACACACTGTGTGGTGCACCCTGTGTTTAAAGTTTGTCCTGTGTGTAGTGCATTGTGTGTTCACAATGTGTCTGTCTGTGTCAGTATGTTGAGCATGTCTGTCTGTGCCAATTTTACCACAGCAGTAACTTAAATAAGCTCAATAACAGTCATTCACAACAGTGAAGAACATTGGCAAATGTAGGAATCTGGACCTGCCAGCACTGAGATGTTCCCAAGATAACAAACCAAAGCATTAATGGAATTTTTCTAACTTTAGTAAACAGTTATGCACAGCCAAATGCCCCAGGAGTTCCGTGAACTTTGAGCTCCTGCCCAAGAAACACAGCACTTCCAGGAGCCGACGGACAGGAAAAACTGCTCTCTGCTGGGAAACGAACAAAGACACAAGATTGAGATACCCGTAAAAGGATAGGGCTGACTGGGCTAAGGGTTACTACTGACAGGCTTCCGCAGAGGCCGGGGTGTTCCAGAAGGCAGGAAAGACTTACTAACGACCTGGGGTATCTGAGTCGCTGGTGATACTTAGTAAAAAGTTATGGTCCTCAGGAGGGTTGGAGGTCTGTGTCACTATTAGGTGATGCTAAGAGCAAGGTGTTGCAACACAGAAGTATTTGTGTGATCTCACCGCTTCCCTGAATTACACTTTGCTAACTTGGGCCTAAATCTACCAGATAATGACCCAGTTTCCCAGCAGGCCTCCCTACCGGTGCTGCCAGGACACTGTGATGACTTATCCTGGACTCCTTTTGGGCATCCTAAACAGGAAACCAGACCCAGCATGTAGCGTAGCCTATAAAGACTGGCATGAAAACAAAATGTGGTTTGAGCATCAAGTATCTAAGCCAGCCGAGACAGGAAACCAGCATTATAAGTGAAGTTATGGTAGATGCTTGACAGTGCCCGCCAAGAACTCATGAAATTTAAGTGAACAAGATATACATTTACAATGCAAACACATGTAACAGCCTCCTCAATTCAGAGGCACACAATGTTTCCATCATTGATTTACCTCTGCACATATTGGCTATTTTGTGCAACTAATAAACTGCAGAACTGGAGTACACAGCCTGTCGTAAAATACTGCAGCGACCACCATGAAGATATTTTGTGCTGTTTATATCTAAACACAAAATCTCCTACCTTCTGAATGTCTGACCTTCTTTGTAATTTTGGAGGGGGAAATTTGCAAACATTTGAATAATGAGAGAAAACACAAACTGACCAAGTACATTGGTACCCTACTTCTAAGGCTAGGACAGAAGAAAAGACTTAATCATACACAAACACTCAGCTGCCCCTCAGTGTGAGACTTAAAGGTAACTAAACAACCAAGCGGGATCTGTCTAAGAACCAACAGAGGTCCTACATGGATCTCTGTATCTGCCCACACCATTCACGCATCATAAAATCAAGAACCTATTAGGCCAACAAAGGCCTCGTGATGGTCTTCATTAGATCTTCAGGTCAACTTCGAAGAAACTTAACAATCCGATCAATCTAATCATTTAAAATATTTTGTTCAGTATCCTAGTAAAACCTAGACCTAGGGCCAAATGTTTTTATTCAATTTCTGTTCCCCGAGACCACTTTTTCACTGAAGACTAGGGAACTACAACGTTTTTTCTTTAACAAAGTTTCCCAAAGTTCATGATTTACGTCATGTACAAAGTTTACAAAGCTTCTCGGTTTACTTTTACCTGTATACTATTTTTAAACACATCGTGGGATCAAGTTCAATCCATGCGGACTTGATTTTATCTCCCCTAGTTTAACAGTAGCAATGCTTAATGCGCAGTACAAATGCACAGGTGAACACCGGTTCCTTAGAAGCTCGTCTTATGCAGACACATTTAAGTCAAAAAATGACATACGAGATACATCGTTGCAAAAGTTATAAAGTTCATGCCAATGTGAAAAATGTCACAAAGTGTTCAACAGCTTTTTACGAAGCTTGAAAAAGTATAATAATTATAAATTTTGCTCACTCCTATAAGCGGATGCTGGGTTTTAATGCATGGCGCTGATTTCAAACGTCCTTGAACTCAAGGGCGCACGGAACCACTGTTCCACCTGACCACATGGCAGCGCCACAGGTTGACTTTCTGCCCAGAGAAGCCACGGGCGGCGCAACATCTGCGCTGAGTGAATTAACCGGACTTAATTTCTGCCCCCCCTCCGCCGCCAGCCGTTTTCCACAGCGTCGCCGACCCTGGAATAGAGAAACAATTCGGAAGAAATCACACTTGCAGAACGAGTCAGACGTGAAACTGTGCTGCCCATTAGAGGCTGTCACGCGCGGGGAATTTACAGCGCCTGGACGAGGGCCGTAGGCGCTATCACTGCCTCTCGCTGCATAATCCCTTTCGACAAAACACCTCCGCTGACAAAATATGCTTTAATGATTACATTTTTACGTAAAGGACTATTTGTATTCTTAACTGAGGCCACAAAGCGACACAGCGCTTGGCAAAGAGAAGTTTTACTTGTAAGGTGGTTGCTGCTGAATAAAGCACGGGCAGAGACGTGTCTGCTGGAGAATCGGTACCTCACCTACTTAGTATATTTTCAACATATTAAAATACAACGTCATATTTATCACTTGACAAAAAGGTTTCATATTCCGATGTAAAGTAGCGCTTGTCTAAATTTGTCAGATTTTCTACAAACCTTCCTCGATTTCCGTGGTATAGTATCGCCGAGGTCACATTTATGTGTTACTAAGTTTCCACCTTACTTAATGTCACCATAAACGGTTTCTACAGGTGAAGACTAGTGTTTGATATCAAGGTGATGGATTCCTATACAAGTTCACACCTGACTAATCACAGCAACCACGCCCATCACTTTGGTTGGTTCATGGGCTTGCCTTTCAAAATTCGCCTGATTTGATTATTGAAAGGCATGCATAAATCATGCCTTTTCCAAGTGTTTAGCCTTCCTCGAGCGCACCGGCCAACTACTGAAAACATACGAGGCTCCATGTTTTCCGTATGGTTTATGCACTATTTTTTCTCATTATTTTGTAGGCAGCGTGATCTCGCTGGGCAGTAGTTGCGCGCTTTGCATGACATCCATCCTTTTACATAGATAATTGCACTTTTGCCGGTTACATGGATAGTTGCACTTTTGCCGGTAAATGGATTTCTTTTTGTTTAAACAAAATTTTATTCGTTTTCAGTTTCAACTACATACAGTGTAGTATTCAAGTGGTATCACAAACAGATCACAGTTGAACATGCAGTATGCAAAATAAATCTACAGGTGTATTCCAGCAGTCTTATGGTATGCAACACTGCTGTTGAGCAACAATCCCTCCACCCCAGCCACCCGCTACCCTGTCCAGCTTCCATCTATTAATTATAAGGGTTAAGACAAAAAGGTCGCAATTAATATTGTGTTTCTCAGGGGTACCTCTCCTTGCAAGGGAGGATAACACACAAAATCACTTCCAGAACCATCCCATTCCCAGCCAGTCACTTATGAGGAAGGGGCGTATATGAACCCTTTAGGTCAAAGTATGTGGAACCACAGGCTTTCTACTCATCCTCGCTTCCAGCATCTCACAAGAGTTGCTATTTGCCGACTCACAGTCAGCCCTACGACTCAATCTGTGCCCTAAACATTTCTACTAGTGAGTCTCACTCTAGAGATAGTTTTTTTTTTCCTCAGTCCTCTATATTCTTCTCTTCTGAGGGCCGCACTTTCCGCCTGACTCCAGCCTAATACCTCTTACATCTACAAGAGGAGAGAAGGGGTATGGGGGGACTTCCAGTGCCTCGTTATTTGACATTTTGCCAAAAGCATAAGCCAAGTCCATGAAGCACGTAAGAACCTTAGAGGTACGTTTCCTAGGGTGTAGTCCGAGGAGGAAATAAGCGGGGGATAGTTCCACTGGTTCTTCCGCAACCTCTGTCTGTGTGGTACTTATTGCAGTCCAGTACTGTGCGAGGGATGGACATGCCCACATCATATGAAGGAGATCGGCATCAGAGGTGCGACTCAGAGGGCAGTGCGTCATTGTAGTGTGATAGATCCTATTGAGCCTATGCTGAATCAAATACGCCCCGTGAAAAAGGTAAAACCAAATCAGCTTAAACCTAGTGTTGCAAGACACTTTTTTAGCATATTGTAATATGAAAGTCCATTCTTTGACAGTAATGTCTCTGTCTATATCAGCTGCCCACGTGGCCTTCAATGTTTCCAGGGATGTGTGGAGCTGTGACCGCATCCCACGACATATTCAACTAACAAGATGCAGATTGTATGAAGAGCTTGGAGGGTTTCATGCATTACCGGTTCTGTTCCCTGTGGTGTCCAGTAAGTGCGTACATATGATAGTATTTTAGCATGAGGTAAAAAGAGAGTCTCCAATTAACCATGTATTTGCACAAAGTCTGAATGCGAGAGTAGCATTCCATCTTCGAACAAGTCTCCTAATGTGAGTGGACACTGGTGTTCCCAAACCCTGAGCATAGCTGCCGGGATGGTTCCAGAGAAGGTAGGGAGCCCGCATAATGGAATGTTAGGCGCATAGGGGGTTGCTGAAGCTGTGTAACGTGTAGTTAGTTTCCAATAGGTCAATGCCATACATAGTGGCAAAGTAGCCACAAGGGGAAGTTGAGGTGACCCAGGGCACAGCAAGCGGTGGATAAAGCCCCTCTTCCACATCGCATCTGTACTATTTATCTCACCCAGATTATAGCCGGCTAGCCAATAGGACAGCCATTGCAGTTGGCCCACAATACAGTAAGCCTTGAAATCGGGAGCGCCCAAGCCACCCAAGTCAGGTGGTAATGAAAATGTCACTTACCCAGTGTACATCTGTTCGTGGCATCAGTCGCTGAGATTCACATGGTATGCATGAGCTCGCCATCTGGTGTTGGGTCGGAGTGTTACAAGTTGTTTTTCTTCGAAGAAGTGTTTTCGAGTCACGGGACCGAGTGACTCCACCTTCTGTGCTCATTGCGCATGGGCGTCGACTCCATCTTCGATTGTTTTCCCCGCAGAGGGTGAGGTAGGAGTTGTACTATAGTAATAGTGCCCGCGCAATGAAAAATGTAAGTATGTACCTATTAAAGGATTAAGTAATATATATACAAATGTACAAAATTGAAGGTAACTTCTGAACTGCTACAGGCTTCCGGGGAGGTGGGTGGGTCCATGTGAATCTCAGCGACTGATGCCACGAACAGATGTACACTGGGTAAGTGACATTTTCAGTTCGATGGCATCTGTCGCTGTAGATACACATGGTATGCATAGACTAGTAAGCAGTTAGTTCCCCATAAGCGGTGGTTTAGCCTGTAGGAGTAGAAGTTGTCTGAAATAGAGTTCTTAATACAGCTTGACCTACTGTAGCTTGTTGTGCGGATAGCACATCTATACAGTAGTGTTTGGTGAATGTGTGAGGCGTAGACCAAGTGGCTGCCTTACAAATTTCTTGCATTGGGATGTTTCCTAAAAAGGCCATTGAAGCACCTTTTTTCCTTGTTGAATGTGCCCTGGGAGTAATGGGCAGTTGTCTTTTTGCTTTAAGGTAGCAGATTTGGATGCATTTAACTATCCATCTGGCTATACCTTGTTTTGATATTGGGTTACCTGCATGAGGTTTTTGGAATGCAATAAATAGCTGTTTAGTTTTTCTGATGTTCTTCGTTCTGTCAATGTAGTACATTAATGCTCTTTTGACATCTAATGTATGTAGTGCTCTTTCAGCCACAGAATCTGGCTGTGGGAAGAATACTGGTAGTTCTACCGTTTGATTTAGATGGAATGGAGAAATAACTTTTGGTAAAAATTTTGGATTAGGTCGTAGGACGACCTTATTTTTATGTATTTGTATAAAAGGTTCTTGTGTTGTGAACGCTTGAATTTCACTTACTCTTCTTAGAGATGTAATGGCGATGAGAAAGGCAACTTTCCAGGTGAGGAATTGTATTCCGCAAGAGTGCATGGGTTCGAAAGGTGGGCCCATGAGTCTTGTTAGAACCACGTTTATGTTCCATGAAGGAACAGGTGGTGTTCTTGGTGGTATAATTCTTTTAAGCCCTTCTATGAATGCTTTGATAACTGGTATCCTATACAAGGAAGTTGAATATGTAGTTTGCAGGTATGCAGATATTGCTGCAAGGTGTATTTTAATAGAAGAGAAGGCTAGCTTTGCTTTTTGTAAATGGAGCAAGTAATTTACTATATGTTTTGGAGTTGCCTCTAGTGGTTGTATCTGATTATGATGGCAGTACCAAACAAATCTTTTCCACTTACTTGCGTAGCAGTGTCTAGTGGATGGCCTTCTGGCCTGCTTTATGACTTCCATACACTCTTGGCTAAGTTGTAAGTGTCCGAATTCTAGGATTTCAGGAGCCAGATTGCTAGATTCAGCGATGCTGGGTCCGGGTGTCTGATCTGTTGGTTGTGTTGCGTTAACAGATCTGGTTTGTTGGGCAGTTTGATGTGTGGTACTACAGACAGATCTAGCAGTGTTGTGTACCAGGGTTGTCTTGCCCACGTTGGTGCTATTAAAATGAGTTTGAGTTTGTTTTGACTCAATTTGTTTACTAGGTAAGGAAGGAGAGGGAGAGGAGGAAAAGCGTAAGCAAATATTCCTGACCAGTTCATCCATAGGGCATTGCCTTGGGATTGCTTGTGTGGGTATCTGGACGCGAAGTTTTGGCATTTTGCGTTCTCTTTTGTTGCAAATAAGTCTATTTGTGGTGTTCCCCAGAGTGTGAAGTAGGTGTTCAGAATTTGTGGGTGGATTTCCCATTCGTGGACCTGCTGGTGATCTCGAGAGAGATTGTCTGCCAGCTGATTCTGGATCCCCGGAATAAACTGTGCTATTAGACCAATTTGATGGTGGATTGCCCACTTCCATATTTTTTGAGCTAACAAGCTTAACTGCGTTGAATGTGTTCCTCCTTGTTTGTTTAGATAATACATCGTTGTCATGTTGTCTGTTTTGACAAGGATGTATTTGTGGGTTATGATTGGTTGGAAAGCTTTTAGTGCTTGAAAAACTGCTAATAATTCTAGATGATTTATATGCAGTTTTGTTTGATGTATGTTCCATTGTCCTCTTATGTTGTGTTGATTGAGATGTGCTCCCCACCCTGTCATGGAAGCATCTGTTGTTATTACGTACTCTGGCACTGGGTCTTGGAAAGGCCGCCCTATGTTTAAATTTATACTGTTCCACCATAGAAGCGAGAGGTAAGTTTGGCGGTCTAGCAACACCAGATCTAGAAGGTGACCCTGTGCTTGAGACCACTGTGAGGCTAGGCACTGTTGTAAGGGCCTCATGTGCAGTCTTGCGTTTGGGACAATGGCTATGCATGAGGACATCATGCCTAGGAGCTGTAGTATTGTTCTTGCTTGTATTGTTTGGTTTGGAGACATGTGTTGAATGACCCTGTTGAAATTGTGGATCCTTTGTGGAGTTGGCGTTGCTACTCCTTTTGTCGTGTCTATTATGGCTCCTAGATATTGCTGTACTTTGCTTGGCAGAATGTTTGATTTTGCAAAGTTGACGGTGAACCCTAGTTTGTAGAGGGTTTGTATGACTTGATTTGTGTGGTTTGAGCATTGTGTGAGCGAACTGGTTTTGATTAGCCAGTCGTCTAGATACGGGAACACATGTATTTGCTGCCTTCTGATGTGTGCAGCGACTACTGCTAGGCATTTTGTGAATACTCTTGGAGCGGTTGTTAAACCAAAAGGCAATACTTTGAATTGGTAATGTATTCCTTTGAATACAAACCTTAGATATTTCCTGTGTGATTGATGTATTGGTATATGGAAATATGCGTCCTTGAGGTCTAGGGTTGTCATGTAGTCGTGTTTTTTGAGCAATGGTAACACTTCTTGTAGTGTGACCATGTGAAAGTGGTCTGATTTGATGAATGTGTTTACTACTCTGAGGTCTAGAATTGGTCTCAGTGTTTCGTCCTTTTTTGGTATCAAGAAGTACAGTGAATAAACTCCTGTGTTTATTTGTGTGCTTGGTACTAATTCTATTGCATTTTTTTGCAGTAGTGCTTGAACTTCTATCTCTAGAAGCTGTGAATGGTATTTTGTTAAATTTTGTGATTTTGGTGGTATGTCTGGAGGGAATTGCAGGAATTCTATGCAATAACCATGCTGGATAATTGCTAGGACCCATGTGTCTGTAGTTATTTTGTCCCATGCTTCGTAATATTGACGTATCCTCCCCCCCACTGGTGTTGTGTGGGAGGGGTGTGTGACATGTGAGTCACTGCTTGTTGGTAGTGGTTTTGGGGCTTTGAAATCTTCCCCTATTCCTAGGGAATTGCCCCCCTCTATACTGGCCCCGAAAACCTCCCCTGTACTGTCCCTGGTAGGTGGGCGGTGCGGCCTGTGAGGTGCTAGCTTGTGTGGCCTGACCCCGAAACCCTCCTTTAAAAGGTGTTTTGCGGAAGGTGTTATAAGATCCTCTGCTCTGCGGGGAGTAGAGTGCGCCCATGGCCTTGGCAGTGTCAGTGTCCTTCTTGAGCTTTTCTATAGCTGTGTCGACCTCCGGACCGAACAGAAGTTTCTCGTTTACTGGCATGTTAAGCACTGCTTGCTGGATTTCTGGCTTGAATCCAGACGTTCTGAGCCATGCGTGCCTACGGATGGTAACCGATGTATTAATGGTTCTTGCGGCCGTGTCTGCTGCATCCATGGAGGAGCGTATTTGATTGTTGGAAATGTTTTGACCCTCCTCAACAACCTGTTTTGCTCTTTTTTGCAGATCTTTTGGGAGATGTTCAATGAGATGCTGCATCTCATCCCAGTGGGCTCTGTCGTATCGCGCTAGCAGCGCTTGTGAATTTGCGATGCGCCACTGGTTTGCTGCTTGGACAGCAACCCTCTTCCCGGCTGCATCGAACTTCCTACTTTCTTTATCTGGGGGAGGTGCATCCCCAGAAGTGTGTGAGTTTGCCCGTTTTCTGGCAGCCCCTACCACCACAGAGTCTGGTGGCAGCTGAGAGGTGATGAAGACAGGGTCCGTAGGAGGCGCCTTATACTTTTTGTCCACCCTAGGCGTCACTGCCCTACTTTTAACTGGCTCCTTGAAAATGTCCTTTGCATGGCGTAGCATGCCTGGGAGCATCGGCAGGCTTTGGTAGGAGCTGTGGGTTGAGGAGAGGGTGTTAAATAAAAAATCATCCTCTACTTGTTCCGAGTGTAGTTCCACATTATGGAATAGAGCTGCTCTAGCCACCACTTGCAAGTAGGCTGTGCTGTCTTCCGGTGGTGATGGCCTAGTTGGGTATGTGTCTGGGCTGTTATCAGACACTGGTGCGTCATACAAGTCCCACGCATCCTGATCTTGGTCGTCGTGGCTCATGGCGGTGTGAGCTGGCGAATGTGACGGGGTGTAAGTTGGCGAAGCCGGAGGTACAGGTGGAGGCGAGGGAGGAGGTGTTACCTTTTGTGTTGTTTGTTGCTGAGGAGTAAACTGAAGCGTTCTCTTTCGTTTGACAGGTGGGAGGGTACTGATCTTCCCAGTCCCCTGCTGAATAAAGATACGCTTTTGCGTGTGATCCACGTCAGTGGATTGCAGTTCTTGTTCAAATCTATGTTTCTTCATTTGAGAAGACATAGAATGCTCTTCGGTATAGGAGCCAGAAACAGGGTCTGATGTCGCTTTTTTCGGCTCCGAAAGCCCTGTTGATTGTTTTTTCGGCTCCGAGGTAACCTTCCTCTTTTTCTGTGCCGAAAATTCTTGGCCTCTATGGTCTTCGGCGCCACTGTCTCGGCGTCGATCGGTGTCGACACTGAATTCTCGGTGTCGATGCTTCTGTTTAGCACTCTCTCGGTCCCGAGGAGGCTGCGTGCCGGTGTCTCGACCGAAGTCGGACGATCTCGACACTGAATGGGCCTTTTTCGGTGCCGATTGTTGGTCACCGAGAATTTGGGTGGAGCCATGGCCGGTTGGCAGTGGCGTCCCCTGGGCCTTCTTTCCTTTTTTAAGGTTTGATCTCGACGTCTTACTCACAGTTCTTGTAGAGTGTAGCTCGTCGGAGTCTGAATCCTGGATGGAAAAGGATTCGTCCTGTTCCTCTTCTGTCTCGAACTGTGGACGCTCTTTTGGCGTGGACGCCATCTGCAGTCTTCTCGCTCGACGGTCGCGCAGAGTTTTTCGGGACCGGAACGCCCGACAGGCCTCACAGGATTCTTCGCTGTGCTCGGGTGACAGGCACAGATTACAGACCGAGTGTAGGTCCGTATAAGGATATTTGTTGTGGCATTCGGGGCAGAATCGAAACGGGGTCCGATCCATCGGCGTTGTCCTCCACGCGGTCGGGCCGACTAGGCCCCGACGGGGTGCCGAAATCTACCCCGAAGGGCACCGAGGCGCTTCGATGTTGAACGCGTCGTCGTATGTGTCTATCTCTAACCGTATCGCAACGATACCGTCGAAAATCTTCCGTCTTCAGCTAACTTTCCGTTCCGAAACTCGGAGCGACAGGAACACGTCCGAACCCGATGGCGGAAAGAAAACAATCGAAGATGGAGTCGACGCCCATGCGCAATGAGCACAGAAGGTGGAGTCACTCGGTCCCGTGACTCGAAAACACTTCTTCGAAGAAAAACAACTTGTAACACTCCGACCCAACACCAGATGGCGAGCTCATGCATACCATGTGTATCTACAGCGACAGATGCCATCGAACCTGTAGTTTCATCAGGCCAACTTGGTGGAGACATTTCCCCCATGCTAGGTCTATCAATAAGGAATTAAATGTCCTAAATACACATGATGGTACTATAAGCGGCAGGTTCGCAAAATGGTATAAGACCTGTGGTAACATTACCATCTTCGCCAGGGTCACCCTCCTCGCCACTGAAAGGGGCAACATGGTCCAAAAGTCCATTTGGGATCGAATCGATGTAATCGTCTGGTTTAAGTTCCCGTCTAGCAAATCTGTGTGGTCCCGGTAAGTGCGAATACCAAGATAGTGAAAGGAGACCGGTGCCGTTGCAACGGTCATGGGCTCAAATGGGATCGCAGGCTCCGAATAGGTGCACCAAAAGGAATATGCATATGACTTATCAGGATTTATTTGGAGCCTTGGAAGGAGTGAAAATCCAGAAAAAAATCTGTGCGATCCACTCCGTGCCCTGCCACAAATCTCTATAGTAAAGTATAATTTGCATACAAGGAGCAAGCATGCGTGGTGGGATTGAGCACCATTCCCCAGTCTTTCACACTGTGGCGAAGGTGCTGTGCCAGGGGCTGTAATGCCAGTACAAACAAGAGGGGGGACAGAGGACAACCCTGTCTAGTTCCACGGTATATAGAGTAATAGGCAGATATATGCACCCCTGTCTTGGCACTGGCAGTCAGGCCGTGTACAGGAGCCTCACCCACCATATAAACTCTGGAGGTATGCCATAGGCCTCCAGAGATGCCAACAGATATTGCCCGCTGAGAGCATCAAATGCTTGCCGCATATCTAAGGAGATGCAGCCAGCGTATGGGTATTGGTGCTTCGACTCATCCATCAACTCAAATAGTCGGCGGATACTCGATGTACTACGGCATGGAACAAATCCACATTGGTCTGTGTGTAGCAGGTGCAGGAGTAGTGGGAGTAGTCTGTGTGCCAATACTTTATTGAGGAGTTTATATTCTGTATTTAGAATAGACAGAGGTCTATAGGATGACATATGTGTGGGAAGTCTCTCTGGTTTTAGAAGTGAGGTCACTACCGCTTCTCGAGTTGTAGGTGAAAGCATTCCTTCTTCAAGTGACCTCTTATATAACTTCTCTAGGTGTTGAAGCAAGCGCTTAGGGTATGTGGCATAAAATTCCACCGGCAATCCGTCAGAGCCAGGGGTTTTATTACGAGCCATCTCTTTTAATGCCTCGCTAATCTCAGTAGTCGTGATTGAGGCTCGCAGCGCCTCTCTATCTAATGCTATCACCCATGGGAGCGGATGGCAGTGCAGAAACATATGTATGGAGTGTTGGTCTACTAGTAGCGGTGCGGAGTACAGGTCCGCAAAGTATAGACGAAAGGCGTCGTTAATGCTAGTTTGGCTCGTTACTAAACCCAGCTGTGGAGACTGTGTCATTGATAAAGGCGTGGGAGACTGTTGTAGCCTGATTAGTTTAAAAAGCAGGGCACCCGGTTTGTCCGCCTCCACATTTGTCCTCTGGATGTACGATCTGTAATCTACTACACACAAGCGCTCTAGGAGTTCTGCATGCCTGATCCGTGCCTCTTGTAATTGCTCTGTTTTGGCGTCATCTAGAATCACCTCTCGCTCTAGAGCCCCCAACTCATCTGCTAGTTGTGTGAGGTCTGTCGGTATTTCGGCCCAAGCTCCCACCCTCGTAAAAATGGATGACCCCTGTATAGTCACTTTGTAAGCCTCCCATTCAATCAGTGGGGATGTGGCTTTGTCTGTATTTTCTGAAAAATATGTGTCTATAGTAGTAGCTAATTTCTCTCTATAAACTCTGGCTTCCAAGAGTGTAGGCTGCAGGCGCCACGTTGGTATAGGGGTGGGTACTCTGCCACAGTTTAGTTGGATCTCAAGCGGGTTATAGTCAGACAGAGTCTTACCTAAATATGTGGCATGAGTTAAGTGTGGTTCCAAGCTAGTAGTACATAAAAATCGGTCTAAGCGGGAATGGAGCATATGTGGGTAGGAGTAAAAGGAATATTCCCTCATGTCCACATTACGGTACCACCAGACATCCACCATGTCCCACCCTTCAACCCATTATCGCAATGTTCTGGCCTGGCGAACCAGTGCCTCACTCAGAAGGGGCGAGTGTGAGCAGTCGAAGAGCACATCCAGTACTGCATTCGAGTCGCCCCCTAGTAACCAAGGTAGGTGAGCCCAATCTGCCAGCATGTTAGACAAGCATGCATAAAAAACATCTTGGTCCTGGTGTGGGGCATAAAAACAACCCAGTACTATCTGCTCTCCATCCAGGAGACCCTTGAGTAGGACATATCTACCTTGTGAGTAAATTTTAGTATCTTGGACTGAAAACGGAATCCCCGCCCTTATCCATATGGCTGCCCCCCTGCCATATGCCAAGAAGGAGGTGTGGAACAATTGTCCCCGCCTCTTGTGTTGTAGTTTTAGGGCTGCTGGTGTAGTAAGGTGGGTTTCTTGCAAGAAGGCAAGATCAATGTGACGTCTGTGCAATTGCGCTAGCACCTTGTGCCGTTTATAAAGTTTCCCCAGTCCTCTGTTATCCCAAGTAATTATATTGTATGATTTAGTAACCAAGGTCATTGACCCTAACGTAGGAAGTGTCAATTTCAGCCCCATGGACCTACTGCGTTCCCCCTGGGCATCAGTGATGACTGAAGCATACAAATAACAAGTAACAACCCTACCCAATACGTGGTCCAGCGTAGACCACTGTGCTTGACCAATGTAAATAATATAACAAACTGTAGAAACAGAAAAATAGTAAGGCTTACACTAGTGGTACCATGGCTCCAATGCCAAACCATACATTTGTTCTTCAGTCACACCATCTCAACATGGCCCGGACCCAGGTCTTATCAGTAATTAGCTACATATATAGGTACACCCAACATCAAGCTCATAATACAAGGATGTTACACATATATGAGGAAGTAACAATATAGTGATGGTTGATAATCATAGAATCATCATAAAGGCACCACAGCATCAATCTAATTCGCTGCCTGATAATCTGTAGGGTCTTTCCAGTAGCGTCTACAGTATCTTTAAAGTGGGGTCAAGGAACAACATGTGCAGCCATGCATCTTCACAGAACATGAGCGGTCTGTGGTGTGATAGTTGAGAACAATGTCACACTGCCCTCAGTCTCAGTATTGTAGTCCCCAGCCATGGATGATTCCATGCTAGACCTACGGTTGGGCGTCCCACAGAGGAGTAGCGAGGTGGATCGGCTTCAGTTGACTCTTACAAGCATGCCCTGTGGACAGCCCACCCTCTCCATTATGTACAGCGTCTTGCTTACGGCAGGCGCGCCGGTTCCACCGACCAGAGCTCTGTGATGTAAACTCCTGTTGTTGGTCCTTCTGCTTTCCTTGAAAATTCTGATTGAGCAAGTCCCAGGCCGGTGTGGGAGAGTCAAAGAAATGAGAGCATCTTTCATGTATCACTTTCAATTTTGCAGGGAATAGCAATGCGTATACAAGGCCCTGTGCTCTAAGGTGTATCTTGACTTCTTGGAAGGAAGCCCGGCGGCGCTGGACCAACATCGTGTAGTCCGGGTTGACAGATACTCTGGAGCCCTCCACCGTGAGCGGCGTGTGTTCCAGCGCGGCCCGAAGCAGCACGTCCCTGTCCCTTGAGTCTCTTGGGATGGGTCTCTTGGCAGGAACACAGTGCGCCCTTTTGACTGTGAAGAGAGCAGACAGGCCCTCGGGCACCACTGTCGATTATAGCCACTTTTCGATATACTGCATGGGTCGATCTCCCTCAGTACCTTCCGGCATGCCCACTATCCAGATATTATTCCTGCGCGCTCTACCTTCGGCATCCTCAGCCCGGTTCCACTTGTTTGAGCAGTTGCTTCGACATGGAGTCGTGATCTGCCTGCGTCAGAGCTAAGGTGGCCAAAGTGTGCTCCGCCGATTTGACTCTGTCTGCCAATTTGTGCTGGTCATCTCTCAGCAGGTTGTGGTCTGTGGTGATAGTGCCAAGCTTCTGTTCCATGATTTCTCTGGAGTCACGTATCTCATGTAAACTAAGATAGCTTGTCCCCTGGTGTCTCTGCTATCGCAGGGGGAACATATTTCAGTGGTTGGAGGAAGGGGAGTCCTCCGAGGGCGGTGAGCAGGGCTGTTCATATTACACCATCCTGGCAGCCTTAGTTTTATTGCGCCCCATTTTATTGAGGGATCGTCAACTTAAGGTCAGAGGGCCACACACACTGCTCCAGATGGTTACCCCTTTCAGTTGTGCGCGGAATCTGTCACTTCCGCCCCCCCTTCTGGTGGCACAGAATGGGCTCCAGCATCTCCGCAATTCCCTCAGGGCATGGAAGGACCAGTTATGCATAGCCCACACTGGGCCACCCGAGGCAAGCTGATCTAATGCTTGCCGGCAACCTCTCCACTCCGTGCCTCACTACAGGGACGAAACTGGGGCCAGCCCCCGAGCAACCCAGCCACCTGCGCCCCCAGTCGCCACCTCTGGTCTCCGCTGCTGGGTCTCCCCGAGGAACAGCACTTTAACACTGGTGAAGGTGTTCCATATCGAAGGGTGGCCTTGTATGTTTCAGCACCATGGCACTTCCTTACAATTCACCCAGCGCACTCACCTTGCTGTTTCACCTGGGGGCCAGTCCCAGGGTCAGTGCACTGTCCGGGCCAATCGCTGTTGTTGTGCTGTAGTCAGGCTCCCCCATGGTTTATGCCCTGCTAACAGTGGGCCACGTCACTCAGCAGGCCCCGGCTGAGCCCCAAATAACATT
Source organism: Pleurodeles waltl (assembly GCF_031143425.1). Taxonomy (NCBI): domain Eukaryota; kingdom Metazoa; phylum Chordata; class Amphibia; order Caudata; family Salamandridae; genus Pleurodeles; species Pleurodeles waltl. The sequence goes on from NC_090445.1 coordinate 1,647,520,932, forward strand.
CTTGCTAGGCTTCCTCGGATGGAACCAGACTCCCTCACCTGGTCGCTGCTGCAGAAGCAGGCCTCCACCAGTAGGCCACAGTCCGATAAGTCTGGGGGTCTGCGTCCGTCAGCGGGCTTCACAGCAATGCACTCCCTCTGCCTAACACGGCCATCGCCTCCAGTTCAGTCCAGCACCCGTCCAGTCCAGCCGCGCCCGGCCCACTTTCAGCGTGCTCTCACCATCCACGTCTCAGCGCCTGGCTGCTCAGCGGATGGGAGCAGGAGATATCGGGCAGAAAGAAGACCTTGCCGCAGGCAGCTGCCGTCAGTCGCCGTCAGTCGCCGTCCCCACACAGGTGCCGCCCCTCCAACTTCTAGGCATGCAGCATCCCGGTACCTCTCCGATTCAATACGGTAAGCTGTGCGGGTTCTTCACATCACTGGAGACAGATCACGAGTAGATAATTCGACCCGGGTCCGGAGCCGCTAAATCATGTGTCCGCCATGTTGGGCGCCTGGCCACGCCGCCCCCGGTAACATGGATTGCACTTTTGCCGATAAGTTTCACTGCGAGCGAACTTCTGTTTCCTTTTGTGTGTTTGCAGGCCGTGGGCTCGCTTATGTGAAATGCTGTTTGTCTTTTCATTTTCAGTTTATGTAGCAAGAAAAGTCCGGTTAGGAGCTTACAACGCTAATAGCCCTCACTTGAGCAAACGTGAGGCCCATTGCATTGTAAATGCTTGTATTTACATGTTCCCTGTTGTCTGATAAGACAGTGAAATATTTCTTTCTGTTGGATCATTACTGCCCTGTGATATAAGTGAAATGTTTCTTTAAATGTTCCCTATTGTCTAATGTTAGAGTGAAATATTTTGTTCTATGTTCCCTACTGTCTGATGTCACAGTGAAATATCTCGTTCTATGTCCCATACTGTCTGATGTCAGTCAAATATTTTGTTCTATGTCCCCGACTGTCTGATGTCACAGTCAAATATTTTGTCTGTGTGATCATTACTGTCTAGTGCAGGGGTCTCCAAACTGGGGGGTCGGCCCCCGTGGGGGCCTCAAGTGAACACGGAGGGGGCAAGCTCTGGCTAAACAAAGCATTTATGCTAATAACAAGGCTTTGTATTAAGCTGAATAAACCGAGCAGCAGTAAATCGTTCTGTAATTGGTCATCATTAACATGTTTTGTTATTTATATCCAAGCTGAGAGTATGTGTCAAACGGGAAGAGACATCAAATACACTTCAAACCCTCCACCCCCACTTCTAATAATCATACTGTGGATACTTTTCCTAGTTAGTAAGGCCTGTCTGACCAGATTAGTATGTTTAACATCATGTATTTGATTGCATTTTTAAAACAGTAACAGAACTTATATGCAATGTTTAAATAAGGTTAGACTTGTTTAAATATTGCCAATTTAATACACAAATTGTGAAGAATTCGGAGTGGTGCCCTGATTATTTTTTTTCCACTGGTGGCTTTAAAAAGTTTGAAGACCACCGGTCTAGTGAGATAAGTAAAACGTTTCTCTGTATCACTGCTAACCCTGATTTCACAAAGGGATAACATCTGGCCATCACACTGCTGGAGGGTTGTGCCAAGTGACAGGTTTGCTTCCACAATGCATATTGGATAAGGAAAGCCTTCCACTTAGTCCAAAGAAGAAAATAAACAAAAGCAATCTAGAAACATTAGTATCAGCTTCTTAGGGAGCTTTGTTCCCCCATGAGGATGAATTGGGTTTCATTCTGGCATCAATATGTAGCTTCAGGCTGGGCAAAAAGGCCTGATTTAAAGGGCCACTGTCCTTTCTTTTGTTTACTATCATCCTGGCTAGGAGCTATCCCGAGTATAACATCTAGATGCCAATGTAAAGGAAGGAAGGAAATAAAGGCACATAGCATATCACTTCACAAGTATATTAGATAAACTATGGCTTGGAGGCAGGTTTTTAACTTTGTTCAACCCTTCCCCCAAGTAAGAGATATGCATGCACTGTAAGATTTCTGAATGAGTAATTACAGTAATGGCACCTACTGATGTATTTGTTATTTACTGCATTTAATGTGCTACTAATCCCAGTGTAGGGTGTTGGAGGGCTTTACTTCACGCACAGACACAATAGATCATACAAGTGAGAAACACAGCCTTCCTCTTCACACCAAATCCTCCCCCTCTCTTCTTGAATTCCGTAAGAAGCTGAAGACCTAGTTTTTCAATTAACCAACCTCCCTCAGGCAGGGTTAGGAACACACACCTGCTTAGCACCAGCTTACCCTTGCAGGTGATAGGGCGGTTTACAAATACACATAAGTGTGTAAATCAATGTACTGTTAGAAATGGAGTCTTTGGTTGACAGTCAGGTTCCCCCCTGTTCAAGCAAGGACCCTCACTCTAGTCAGGGTAAAAGAGAATTACTCTCACCTAACCCCTGCTTATCCCCTTGGTTGCTTGGCACGGGCAGTAGGCTTAACTTCAGAGTGCTAGGTGTAAAGTATTTGTACCAGCACACACAGCACATTAATGAAAACACTACAAAATGACACAACACAGGTTTAGAAAAATAGGAAATATTTATCTAAACAAAACAAGGCCAAAACGACAAAAATCCACAATACACAAGTCAAGTCAATTAAAAAGCAAAAAGAGTCTTCATGTAGTTTTAAACACAACGCTAACGCTGTTAGAGTGAAAATGTACCTTGGGTGCGTCAAAAATAACCACGCACGGCGAGTGTGCGTCAATAAGGGTTTGCGATGCGTCAATTTCACTCACGAGCAAGACCTTGTGTCGTTTCTCAGTTCGTCGGGTCGGGCGCGTCATTTCTTCTCTCTGCAGGACAGCGATGCATCGATCCGGTCAGCACTCTCGGGTCCGGGCAGGCCTTGCGTTGTTTTTACACACCCAGCGGTGCTTGCGTCGGAAATCCAGCCGCACGATGATCCGAAAACCACGCAGAGTGGGTTGCGATCTCACCAGTCTCCGTCAGCTATGCTGCGCGTCATTTCTCCAGGTCCGTGCATCGATTCTTCAGTCGCGTAGCAGGCGAGCGTCTATTTTCAGCTGCGAAGCTGGCGGCGCATCAATTTTTCAGCTGCAGTTCGGAGTCACGTCGATCTTTTCCCCGCACGGCGTTCTGTGCGTGGATTTCTTCCTCTTAGGCTGCAAGCTTCTCCTTTTATGGTCCCAGGAACTGGATGGGTACCACTTGGCAGAGTAGGAATCTCTCCAGAGACTCCAGGTGCTGGCAGAGAGATGTCTTTGCTGTCCCTCAGACTTCAAACAACAGGAGGCAAGTTCTAAATCAAGCCCTTGGAGATCTTCACAAGATGGAAGGCACACAAAGTCCAGTCTTTGCCCTCTTACTCTGGCAGAAGCAGCAACTGCAGGATAGCTCCACAAAGCACAGGCATGGCAGCTCTTCTTCCTCAGCTCTTCAGCTCTTCTCCAGGCAGAGGTTCCTCTTGGTTTCCAGAAGTGTCCGAAAGTCTGTGGTTTTGGGTGCCCTTCTTATACCCAATTTCTCCTTTGAAGTAGGCCTACTTCAAAGCAAAGTCTCTCTTGATTGAGAAATCCTGCCTTGCCCAGGCCAGGCCCCAGACACTCACCAAGGGGTTGGAGACTGCATTGTGTGAGGGCAGGCACAGTCCTTACAGGTGTAAGTGACCACTGCTCCCCTCCCTCCTAGCACAGATGGCTCATCAGGATATGCAGGCTACACCCCAGCTCCCTTTGTGTCACTGTCTAGTGGGAGGTGCAACCAGCCCAACTCTCAAACTGACCCAGACAGGGAATCCACAAACAGGCAGAGTCACAGAAATGGTATAAGCAAGAAAATGATCACTTTCTAAAAGTGGCATTTTCAAACACAATCTTAAAATCAACTTTACTAAAAGATGTATTTTTAAATTGTGAGCTCAGAGACCCCAAACTCCACATGTCCATCCCTTCCAAAGGGAATCTACACTTTAATCAGATTTAAAGGTAGCCCCCATGTTAACCTATGAGAGGGACAGTCCTTGCAACAGTGAAAAACGAATTTAGCAATATTACTGTATGTTCTACCTCAACCATAAACCGCACCCTGCCCTTGGGGCTACCTAGGGCCTACCTTAGGGGTGCCTTACATGTAAGAAAAGGGAAGGTTTAGGCCTGGAAAGTGAGTACACTTGCCAAGTCGAATTTACAGTTAGACACTGCACACACAGACACTGCAGTGGCAGGTCTGAGACATGATTACAGAGCTACTTATGTGGTGGCACAACCAGTGCTGCAGGCCCACTAGTAGCATTTGATTTGCAGGCCCTGGGTACCTCTAGTGCACTGTACTAGGGACTTACTAATAAATCAAATATGGCAATAATGGATAAGCCAATTACATACACATTTTATAAGGGAGCACTTGCACTTTAGCACTGGTTAGCAGTGGTAAAGTGCACAGAGTGTCAGAAACAGCAAAATCAGAGTCCAGCACACATCAACAACCTGGGAAACAGAGGCAAAAAGTTAAGGGTGACCACGCCAAGGATGAAAAGTCTAACAGTACAAGTAATTTTACTTAAGACAATGAGGGTTGTAAGGTGTAGGAATCAGATATTGTTTTTACTTGTAGACATTATATGTTAAGAGCAAATGGTCGAGAGAAACACAATCTAAGAATATAAAACTTAACAGTGATTGGGGTTGCCTGTACTAGCAAGCAGCCGTGGCCCATCCTTTAGGACGGAGGGGCCACGCCCCCCACCTTTTGCCCCTCATGAAGAGTGCCTGTCAGGCAAAGGTCAGCCTGACAGACACTCTTCATGTTCAACTCAGGCAGCGGAGAGAGACATGCATGATTTGCGCAGACTTCTGGCTGCCTGAGCTGAACTTTGCTGGGCTGAAGAGGTCACAGCTCCTATGGGCGTGACCTCCTCGGCTGAGCAAAGGTGCCTCGAGGCCCTCCCCCTCGGTGATGAGGGGAAGCGTCACCCATTGACTCTGACCTGGGCGCTTCAGGTTTAACCCCTGAAGCACCCAGGACGAGTGTCAATCAGTGACACCTCGTCACAGAGTGGGGTGGGGTCAGCAGTCTCACTGACCCCATCCCACTCTGTGACGAAGTTGGGACTGCTGCCTCCTTCAGGCAGTGGTCCCAATCCTCCTGGGACCTCCAAGGCGGGGGGGGGGGAGACAGAGAGGAGAGGAGGAAGAAAGAAAGAGAGAAAGAGGAGAGAGAGAGACTTTTATAAATTCGCAGAGGAGCCTTTCTTTAGAATCCTAGAATGACAACAGATTAGGAAAAAGCTACAATGATCTAAACTCATGACTTACAGTTCACTTGCAGCTCCTTGATGCTGGTACATACATTACTGTGCTATATTAGAAGCTGGAAGTAAGGAAATAATTGCAGTGTCAAAAGCAGTAACCCACCTACCCATCTATATAAAATACAAATCCGTGATCTGTTGTTACACTATTTGCTTTGCAGTAGCCACGGTAATGCTCTATGCTACTTTGTAAATCAAACCTGTGGTTAGACAAAACACAGATCTCTCCCAGAACTGCATTAACCACCAGAGTTATTTTACCTCCATTATAATCCCCTCAAAATTGCTGGGCACATAGATCTCTGCAGCAGTTGTCTTAACCATATAACATATTTTAAAATCCAGCCTCTTTGTGACAAATTAATCTAGAACGGATGTGTGGTCTCAGTTGTCTTTGCTGCCAATTTGCTTGCAGCACATTTATTTTTAAATTGATGTATACCGTGACTGTCAGAGTCTGCTTTTGAAGCTCCGCCCCTTGTGACTCAACACCCTTTCCCCTACCCCACCTTGAACTACAATTTACGGATTCCCAAAGTAAACTTTTTCCAGTTCCAGAACTGATGGGGCGGTACTTCAGGAGTGAAACTAAGGAATAAAGATCGGTAAAGACCGCAATAACAACCTACCACAAGAGGGCAGACCTTTATTTCCCAGCCTCTGGAAAGGCATCCATCTTGGTAGAGTGGAGACAGCTGCTCTTCTAGGGCGATTTCCATTGAAGAAGGGACTTTGAAGAGATGAGGGCATTATGAAGGCATGGCAGTGGTCTGGGTGTCTACAGATGGTCCTTTGCTTTTGCCACTGGCAGTTCTAGTCCAGACCCAACAAGCACAACATATGCCATGCCCTAGGCATTAGAGGCCTGAGAAGAAGGGGAGGGAAGCTCTCCGGCAAGAAGACATGGCCTATTATGGCAACCTTCTAGTTAAAAATGCTCTATATATTATGATGATGCTGGATTTTATGATGATATAAAATAACTGTGTCATCAGAACAATCCATTCAAATCCATCTTCTCACCCCTAGTCCAAATGGTTTAATTAAAGTGAAACGGTGCTACAACGTCCAGAATTCATTGAGTCGATAAATGAGTTAGGACTGGGAAACGGTACTCCTGCTATCAAGCAGCTATCCAGTAAGTATTTCCAAACCATTGGTACCCTCTGTCTCGGCTCTTCTATTTTAAATTTTAAAATGAAAGCATTTGCTCCTTCCCGTCATATTGGTGATTTTGAAGGTACCAGTTTTCCATTACTTGTAAAAACTCTATAATAATTTGGAAGCTGTTCCTGCCATGTAATCATTGGATTGCAGTCAGTTTATGACACCTGGTTACACAAAGATCTAAATACATTGCAATCAGATGACGTCAGCCAACCTCATGTGCTCTTGCCTGCATTCGCTGTCGACTGACTTCTCGATGTCAAGCAGGTGCCGGTTTAGGCCTAGGAGAACCTTGGACAGACGTTCACAGAGCAGCCATTTGGAGTTTTGGTTACATTTTTTCAAAGTGATGGGCAGAGGGGTATCGCAGAGTTGGATGTGATTTGTAGAGAATAGGAAGAGGAGAAATGCGAGAATGCTGAAAGGAAATGTGAAACTCGGGATGGAAACCCTGATGAGAGAAGGCACTGTGTTCTCACCCCTGTCAGCTTTCACTGATCTGGCCTCAACGGGACCTCACACTCCATACAGCTCAAAGCGCAGCACTTCATGTTTGAGGAGCTCCGGCTGCAGTAAAAATGGTCTCTTTAAAGAGCCCCGGGGAGCCTCGGGCCTAGTCACGCACGCATAAATCTAAAAAAAAAAAAAGTAACGAATGACCTCGCACAATAAATTCTGAATGGGAACATGGTGATGTGTTTGTTTCTCCCAGGAGCTGTCAATCCGATTAGGCAAACAGATGCTCGGCGGCAAGGCTGAGTTAATTGGCTGACACCAGCTCCAATTAAACAGCATCATCTGCTTCGGAGGGGCGGTCACTGACATCCCCGCCAGACGCACCAGGCCAGCCTTCCGGCGGCCTCGTGCCATTTCTGACCACGCCGAAGCTTTCTTCCCGATTTGTTTTTGTGACACTATCCCTGGGGTATAGACCAGTGTGTGCAGCTGACCCTTCGCTGGCCCCAGTGGGGAAAGTGATAGCTGGATGTGGGGAAAGTGATAGCTAGATATGGGGGTTACCGCAAGCTCAAAGGGGATTCACATTAGAAACAAGCATTGGCAAAGGCAACATGTCTCAACTTTTAGAATCAGATTTTCCAATGCAATTTGCCAGTGGTGTTCAGCATGGGCAAAATAAAAACAAAAAAATAAGAATAAATTGGTTGATTTTGAGAGCATAGGTAGATAGTGACAGTTATTTTGTCTAATTTCTTTATCTACCGTACCGAGATGGAGAGCCAATATTGAAGCAGTAAATAAAAAAATGTTTAAACATATGCAACAGCAGCGGCCCGGCAGCAAAGGGCAGGTGCTGGGGTCGTACATAAAAATTAAAAAGTACGATTTTTTTATTATCTAAAGACTGCCACAAAAAGCCTGGGGAGGAACAGAGGGACAAAAGAGAGGGAAAGTGGAAGCAAAATGAAGAGGGCACGGCAACCTGGAGCAAAAAAGCAACTTCCAGGCTCTTTTTGTGAAGACTGCCATTGGAGAAGAGGTTCATCTATGAGGCACCAGAGGATGGGCCTCGGAGAGGGAAAATAAATCTAAAATAAATTAAACAAGCATTTGCAATGCAACAGGTCTTGCGTTTGCTCGTGTTAGAGCTGATGGCGTTGTAACCTCCTAACCCGACTTTTCACCTATCGGCAAAAGTGCATTTATGTACGTCACCCGAAAAAGTGCAATTAACTGTGTAAAGCGCTTGACTTCTGCCAAGCAAAATCGTGCTAGGAAAATAGAGAAAAAGTAGTCCACGAGCCGGACAGAAAACAGCGAGCTTCGCATGTTTTCTGTACTTGGTCGATGCGCTCGAGGAGGGCTAGCCACCGGAAAAGGCATGACGTATGCATGCCTTCGACTAATGAAAGCAAGCAGATTTTAATAGGCAAGCCTACGAACCAATGAAAAACAGTGACGTGATGTCGACAGGGCTCCCAGCCCTTTTCTAATACCTAAAGCATCTCGCTAGCGATACGCATGCGAAAGCGCAGGCGACGCAGGCTCGACCCTAAAAAACGTGGGAAAACGGAAAGCAATGAGCGAGCTAGGGTAGTGAGAGAGTTGCATGATGCAGTGGGTGGGGGTGTTGGGGTGAGCAGCACAAGGGAGATAGCTAGAAAACACATGCACGCACATGGAGTACTTAATAAAAGGGAAAAAATGTGAGCAGTAGAAGTTGGCCAATCAAGAGGATGGTAAAAAGACTATGCTTCAGGGGAGGGACAAACACAAGAAGAGGAAGAAAAGCCATTAAATATTAAGCAAGTACATGAGAATAACAATAAAGACAAGTAATGGAGATAAATGTGCTGGCTTTTAGCACACTCAGGTTTTCGGTAAGGTCCATGAGAGGGTTTTGCCTACAGACATCTAAAAGTAGATGAGACCTGAAAACGGGCCCTATTTGAGATTGCCTACTTTTGCTACCGGTATGATGAATATTCCGCTCCAAGCTCAGTGCCAACAGGCAGCAAATTATCTTTCCCAAATCTTTGCAAGACAAAAACACACACGGCACGACCAGCATAACAAGCATTGACAAATCATTTTGCAATTTTGCATAGTTACAAGGATTTCAGTTATCCTTTAATGCACGGGGGGAAGCAGCTGTAGGTAGTCCAGCATCTGCAATCTGAAGCCACACTGCACCCCAATAATAGCTGCCTTTTGCTAACCCATCTTGAGGAAAGGGTCCTATTTCCCTTGAATGAGTGAGGGCCTATGGGAACACCGCTATACCACTGAATGCATGTTCACCAAAGCTGTCTACATTCAATATGCATTTATTTATTAAACAGTTTATATGCTATGTAATATCCTCTGCCTCCATTGTAAGTATATTGTAGGTCACTTTGGAGATCCACTACCATAAAGAGGAACAAAGCCAAAGGCAGGATTTCTTTATAAGGTCACAGAACTCAAAAAAGACTTGCATTATCCTTATAAATTATCAATCAATACACTTTATTCCTTAGAATATACAGTCATATTATCACCTTGCCACCAGTTCATTTACATTCTTTGTCTCTTGCTCTATCTTATGAAAGAAAATATATGGCTGATGAAAGGTGGACTGTGGAATCTGTAGTGGGAATATTAACATGTTAATCGGTAGCTTGTAATTGCTTTGAAGACATGTTTCAAGCAGCTGAATTGAAGTCACTTCAAAAATAGGGCTGTGAGTATCCTGCAAACAGATTCCTGCATTTTTGTAATGCGTGTAATGAACTCCAGGGGACTAGAACTACTGTGAATTTTCAGTGAACTATAGCTAAGACAAATTGATTAAAGGTTTTTCTTTAATTTGTCGAAACAGCAGCTGAAAATCTAGAGTGTCACTTCACTTGCACACCAGCTGCCACATCTGGCAGGAGGCATTTTGATGTCACAGATCAAATATGAACCCTGGATATATATTTCCTTCTTCTATCTGGATTCTATGGCTATCTGTCAAACTCCAACCAAAATCCAGACAAGATTACGGGCCTGATTACAACTTTGGAGGAGGTGTTAATCCGTCCCAAATGTGACGGATATACCACCAGCAGTATTACGAGTTCCATAGGATATAATGGACTCGTAATACGGCTGGTGGTATATCCGTCACTTTACCGTCATTTTTGGGACGAATTAACACCTCCTTCAAAGTTGTAATCAGGCCCTACATCTCTACAGACAAGGTCATCATTTATTTCATTGTACTTTTATAGTGTGAACTTGGCCAAAAGGCAGCACAGCACCACGCTGGGTCAAAGACAAGTTTAAGGTCAACCAGTGATAGAAGAGGTAATTGGGTTGTGTCCGGTTAATGCATTGTGATGTAGTGTTCCTTAAGAGGTGAGTCTTCAACTTTTTCCTAAACTGCACCAGCGCTGGGGCAGTCCTGATGGATACGGGGATGTTGTACCACATCCTGGGTGCATGGATGGAAAAGCCCTGCTGCTTTATTTTTTTCTTACACTTTTTAGTCTCCAGCCTGATGGTGTCCAGGCAGGGGTGCTGGTCACTTCATAAATGATTCATCTGGTTCTGAAGATAATGAGGGCCTTGAAGTGGAGCTAAAGGAGATCCATCAGGATAGGGGTGATTTGATCATGTTGTGTCAGGCTTTGGATGAGATGGTCTGCGGAGAGTGGGATGTTCAGGGGCACCAATAGTTTCGAATCTGCTCCCCTACATAATCATAATCTCACTGTTCTAGCCCAGGACAAAAGCTAGACTGACTAGCAAAGCATTTTCAGTGGAGGCAACAACCTCAGGAATACTGGGCTTTTAAATATACTATTTTTGCTTTCTCCTCTAAATTCCACAAACTGATAGGTACCCGGCTCTGCCTTCTTTATGTCCACACCAAGTAACTATGAATTCGGAACAATAATTATTTCTGCTCTCTTTTCTACACTCCAAAGAGGTCTCATGCGCTGCATTCAGTGGCGTAGCAAAGGCCCCCGCAGCCCCTGTGTTGCGGGAGGACCCAGAGCTCCAGGGGGCCCCCTCAGCACAGTACCCTGGCTTGAGAGCTCCCGAGTGAGTTTGAAGAGCCTCCACTCCATGGACTTTGCAGGGGGAACCCCTCAAGTTTTGTTGCGCTACTGGTTGCATTGTGCATAACCCTTCTAACAAGAAGCCTGATCATGCAGACTCAGCCCTGCACACCAGCAACGCACATGAAATATTTGTTTTGTAAATGCTTCACCAGGAAATACTTTAAGATTCAAGGCACCAGCGCTTACAGAGATGCAGCGTGTCTTAAGGACTGTTCTCAACGCCGACTGCCCTCTTGAACTGCAGCTCTGAGAACAAGTGTCTCTGGTGTAGAGACAAATCTGCATAAGTACAGAGGCATAAGAAAACATTTTCAGGACAATGAAGGCAGCATGCTTTCCACCCTGAGTAACTTACATTGAAGTATTTAAGCATTGTTTCCTGCTGCTCACAAAAGCAGTTATACTGTCGGAATTTAAAACACCAAATGTACCAAACACTACCTTTTTGAAAGCAGAAATAAAACTGTGTCTGAAAGGTACCTGCTGACCTTGGGAAAGCATCTGGTGCAAATGATGCGGTCTGTGTGCAGCGTTTTAAAAAACGTTTGATCCGTCTGAGCTGGGAATGTTTATTTTAACTGGACAAAAAGTGACAAGTATGTCGAATTCGCATTTTCACATCATGTGCAGTAGCTACAAAATCACCCAATTTTAGTGGCCCAGAATACAATGCTGGTTGCTCTGAAAACTTAAATCTATTTTTACTGTTCATTGGATCAACAAATCAACCCTGGCTTGCAACATTCAGATCTTCACGCTGACCCTGGCTTTCCCCTTATAGATGAGGGGCAAAGGACACACATATCCCCAACTTTCACAAGACCCCGTTGGTTAAACCCTGCCATGAAATGCGTAGATGAATGTGTAGCCCTGTGCTTCTTCGGAGTAGTTCTTAAACTGCAGGGACTTTGGGATGTCACACAATACAACTCATATTTTAATGCAATAAAGAAAAAACAAATTCCATATAAAATTAGGACATCCTTATGTTGTTTTCTTTTTTTTAACACAAAAACTAATAAAAAGATTTAGTAAAAAAGAAAATGTTGTCTAGTAACTGGAAGAAAACCTGCATCACCCAGGATTTCTTTTTGACCAGAAGGTTCGTATCAAAGATTTTTACGATTGTTCCTCTCAAGCTCATGGTCATTAAGTGCTTTTCCCGCCCACTTTGACCAGCTCCTGGTCTTATCAACAAGAACAAGTGCACCAAACATAAGGAAAGACCCCTCAATAAGGCATCATAAGAGACACAATCAGACATACCACATAAATCAGAGGAAAATCTGTAATGGAACACCACAACGACCACTGGAAAGGAGCACACCCAAGGTGCACAGGCAGAAACACACACAGGCGCAGTAGGTGGGACCGACGACAGCCCCCGAGGGAGACGAAGCTGCGATCATGCTAAGATCAGCAGCACCCACAACGCTGAAGACAGAGTGTACATAGGTGCTCCACCAGGTACAGCAATGAGCACCATAAAGGGGTCTTCAGTAACCAAGCTGCCCCAGCTGCGTGCCATCAAATCACCCGCTTGCTTAGGCCCGGATACACACTACATTTTGGTTTTCAACTCCCTTCATAGTATCCCAAAGTTGTCACTGTGGCTGAAAGAAAGCACTTCTCCGCTCCATGAAACAGCTGCAAAAATCAACATTACTGTAGTCCAAAATCAACATTACTGCAGTCCAAAAACAACATTACTGCAGTCCAAAATCAACATTGCTACAGTCCAAAATCAACATTGCTACAGTCCAAAATCAACATTGCTGCAGTCAAAAATCAACATTGCTGCAGTCCAAAATCAACACTGCTGCAGTCAAAAATCAACACTGCTGCAGTCCAAAACCAACATTGCTGCAGTCCAAAACCAACATTGCTGCAGTCAACAATTAACATCACTGCAGTCAAAAATTAACATTACTGCAGTGCTTTTGAAGGGAGTGCAAACTACTCGGATCTTCTCAGTAGTATCTCTTCTCCCAGGCCCTGGGATACTGGAGTGCAGGGCACTCTCTCCACGTCCACGTGGTCACACTAGCCCGTTGACCATTGACTCCCGAAAGCCACTTAAATGCAAATAAACACTAATGCCACTGATTCACACTGGTGGGGAGATAAGTTCCCGTTGCACAGACAGTGCTTCCAGTGGTTCATTAAGAAATAAGTGGCAGTGCCCACATGAGGAGGCAACCACGGCGTGCACCACTCTTTGCCGCTGCCAGTGACAATGCCTACACATCTTCTAACCAACACACTACTGCAACTGTGACATTTAAGACTGTTCAAGGCACCCAAAGCTATAATACTGTCTTGAGTAGCTGGTGTTAGTTGTTTTGATGTATAATGAATTGATAAACAACTGTAGTTCGGCTCATCTTTTAATTGCACAAATAACACCACCTTGTGGCAGCTGTTATAAGTGCCGGTGTTGACAATTAAGAGCAGTTGCAGAGCACCGGAATCCACTGGGTTAAATTAAGCAATCCAATGCTCACTGCTAAACACATGCAACTCTGGTCGTTGTTAAATGGTGATCACTCATGAAAGTGGTAACTGATTTCAGCTGCATCACTGAGATACGGCTCACTGATTATTGCTCATCACAATGTTAAGCCAAGTGGTGTGTGCATAGTCTTACATTTCTTAGTGAGGGCCGATGTGGCTATACATAAAAACATGCAAGACTCAAAAAGTGTGCAGTGACACAAATTATTTAAAAAAAATAGACGCCATTACATGACCATGATAAAAGAAATGGATATGTGGAACAATGAGTGCCCTCTTTTACACTAACCGTTACTCTCTATAGTAACTCTATAAAAAATTGGACAATAATATTTCGGCAAGATCGAAAGCTTGCCGGTTCAAACATGTATGAGCTGGCCCTGTGTGTGCTGTGCACTTGTGCTGCTATGTGAACTGCACTCAGGCTGCTGCCCTGCTTCCTACCTGCCCCACACTCCCCCGACAACCCCAGGCCACGTGCAGCTCATAGCTCTTGGCATTAGCTGCAGCAACCCCCCCCGTTGCGTCACTGCCCCGGGTCTGCTGCAGCTGGAGCAGCAAGTCAATGACAGCCCCCAGCTAGATGGAGAAATCTGCCAAGGTGATGCTGGTGTGGAGGGTGGCCAGGGCAGCTGCACAGCCAGGGCAAGCAGGTGGAGCTGTGTATCAGGCCTGTCACAGGGGGGTAGGGTAGCTGTATCCGAGTCTTATGGGCACCCCCTAAGTATCTGTGTTTGTATGTGCTTGTCTTTGTATTTTATCTGGGTCTGACTGGTGCTGTGTGCCTACAAATGCTTGCCAGTGTCTGTATGCATGTGTCATGCCTGGGCCTGTCTATCTTCCAGCTTGTCTGTTGAGATGAGATGTGGCCTGGTGGCTAGAGCTGCAGACTTTAGAAACTTGGGGTCCAGGTTAGAACCCCAGCCTCAGTGCTGGCTAAACATTTTGTGAATCATTGTGAATCACTAAATCTCCCTGTGCATAAAAATGTGAAATGTATTTGTGTAATCACTACTTGAAGTACACGTATGGATGGTTTCCCAGCCCTTCTTCCCTATGTAATGTATAGTGCCTCATTGCTTCCTAGTTAGTTTGGTGTCACACACTTATGTATTCATATTGCTGTGCCTCCTTATGTACCTGCTTGCAAGTCTGTCTTACTTGTATCAAGTGCTGTGCTATTCAGTTTGTCACCCTGCCTGTGGTAAAATAATAATTATAATAAACATAATAATTACAATAGTAAAAGTGTCGTTTGCCTGTGGATTAGACAAACTGAGAAAATATGTATTCCAGCACCCTGTGAAACACTGGCAAAAACGTGAGTTACTGTGGAAATTGAGTCAAAATGTGCAAAGCTGTTAGAGATGGGTGAGCTACTGTAAGCTTGAGTTGGACTCAAGCCAGAATCCTGGCTCTAGCTCAGCTCAAGGTCCTCCTGTAACTAGGGGTGAGCTAAGAATTCCACTACCCTGGTGGAGTTTGCAGAGTTTTCCCCACTCTGGAGCAGAGCGAGGAGTTCCAAAAAACTCCAAGAGTGGTGTGGAGCAGAGTTTTTCTCTTAGGCGGCTCACCCAAGTTAGCTTGGCGAACGCAAGCGAGAGAAATCCCTAAGTTGGCGAGAATGAACAAGATTCCTGAATATGGGTGATCAAGGCTGGTCACTACCACTTGCATTGAAAAAGCTGCTGCTCGCATTGAGGAAGCTTCCGCTCGAGTAGAAAATCTACTCGAGCGGCAGAAAAAAGTTAGCGCTCTCTGGCGCTCCGTGTGATGCCTTTCGTGCTGATCTTACAACACCGGAGAAACTCCTGCTGCTGAAAATCATCACGAACAGCACAACTCACCGAACTCTGCCGCTTGCAGAACTCTGCGTAGCAAAGCAGAGTTTTTTTGGGACTTCACAGAGTTCCACATTTTGGAACTCAGCCAAGGCCTACCTGTAACTTCTAATCCAAAACCAGCCAAACCTTCACATTAGACAATGTGTCCTACTGGCTACAGCTGTTGACTGTGCACCGTGGGTACCCAGGTTTAAAACTCTGCCTCGACTCCGAACCTTATAAACTGCTTTCTTGAAACACAAAAAGCATAACCTAGTCCGTGCATTTTGTAAAGCGGAGCCACCATAGTCCAACCGCCAACACCGCCAGGCTGTTGCCAGCCTGCAGCCTGACAGTCCCGGCGGTTGTAATCCGCAAGCAGCACTGCCCTGGGGATTACGAGTCCCCTTCCGCCAGCCTGTCCATGGCGCGACAGGCAGGAGGAATGGGTGTTTTGGGGGTCCCCTGCACTGCCCATGCACTTGGCATGGGCAGTGCTGGGTCCCCCATGCACAGTCCTGTTGTGCATTCCACTGCCTGAATTGCGGGCAGTGGAATGCGTGACGGATATTGCTACACCCGCTGCACCGCCACATTGCAGCTGGTTCCATTAAGAGCCGGCTGCAATGTTAAGGCCCTGTTCACCGCCGGCCCTGCATTGAACTCCTAATATGGCTGGCGGGGTTCAGGCCACACAGGCGGCCTGATGGCGGGAAGAGTTCTCTCATTATAAATATGATAGATGTATGTGGGAAGTGCATGTTGACGCTGAAGTAACAGATATTTGCTGTTACCTAACTCCATGGTCCTCATTTTCTCTCCTTGTACAAATGAAAGGCCAATTGCACCCTCTGGAAAGTGAACCTGTGACAAGGAGGTCAAACAGAGATTGAGACCCAAGTATTATACCATCTCTTTAGGTGCAAGACAGTGTCATGCCACTGTTCAACAGCTCATCATGTGTGACCTCTGCTCACCTTCTGAAAAATTCAGACGTGGTCCTGCCCACCTGTACTTAGATGACTAAACTCTACTCAGTGTTTCTCCCTCTCTGAACCCTTCCCTAACGCCACAGTCAAGATGTTGGCTCCAAAAGGAAATGTAGCCTAGTGCATTGTATATTTGCTGTGAAGCTAGGAGCTCTGTCTTCTAATCCATGATCCCACAGTCAACAAAGAGTGATAGTGGGCAATTCACTTTCTTCCTCTGTGCTTCAGTTCAATTATTTCAAAAACCTGGAGAAATGGATACAGGTGAACCCCAGTGTGAAGTACTAGTTACATTGCTATACATTTCCATTGTGTGCTAATTACAAATTCACCCTCTTGCTCTGCAGTGATAACCGCCCTTCACGATGAATGATCATTACTGCACCTTTCGTAAGTTTCACTCGATGATTGATTATTTTAATTCACCTTTCCTTGCTAGGACTCTTCTATTGCAGACTGTAATTGCCTCATGCTTCGCTATGCTCCCCACTTACCCTTTCCACTGAGCGATCTAATTTCATTCCGGTGCTTTGTCGTCCATGCCTATACATTTTACTATGTAGCTCTGCCGGATCGCCACAGCATGCCTTTACATTTACACGTTTTCATTTCTGGACTCCCGTGAAGAATTATATTGTTTAATTTTCGAACCAATCTTCAAGTGCCTCAAAGACACAAGGATAGGATGCTTTGTTCAAAAGACGTCAAGTTACTCCACAGGACCAACACACAGAATACAGTTGTGTGGCATCTGCACCGCCCTTTGGGGCGGACGGAGAAGGGTCTGCCTATCTAATTTCACAGTGGGTGTACAAAACTCTTATGTGACACCAGATTTAGTAGAAGGCAACATGATCCCCGTCAGTGCATGATTTTACTGTCTTTTCCCTATGATTTATTCATGGAATCCAATTTTCAGTATGCATATTATTCCACTGCAGTTCTTTATCATATTCATAACTTATTTTTTCCACATGTGATCTTGAATTGCAGTGCGATAAAAAGTTTGCTCTTCTCTATACTAAAGTGGTACGCTCTTGAGATGATCCAAAGGCCTGATGTGGGCTTTCCAAAGCTGGTCCACAACGGATGGATCAATGGCAGATTTTCATAAAAACATATTTAAATGACCTTTATACACCTAGTGTTGGCACATTTATCATACAGGGATATCAAGAACTTGATAAATGGACCTAGTCATCTCCCATCTACGATTGGCATCCCTGACTTGCTGAGACACCAACAAATGGAGGATCGGATCCATTGCAGAAAGTTCAGGCCACCACTGAATAAGCCGATGAATTCAAATTGGATTCTTTGAATGTAAATGTATCTTACTTGAAATTCCTGATAATCTGCTATAAGGAATGGGTTTCAGGTGAATAAAATCTTACGTTAAAAAGGCAGCAAACTTGAATAGTGTAATATAAATTTAGGGATTAATATGATTAAAGAAAGTATAACCCTCTAACATAAGGCCAAGCAATCAGCGCCACCTAGTCTGGCCCCACAAATATGGGAATAATTATTGATAACTAAATCCAAGTGTGTATTAAAATCTCACAAGAAGTTAAGATACATGGAGCCTTCAGAGAATGAGTGTCAAAATGTAGATGACACGTATCATTAACTAAAATGTTTTTATGCAATGACCCGCAGCAGAAGAACAGATGAAAAGGCCTAAATTTATAACTAGAGCCACAGTACAAAGGTCATTAGGAATAGAACACAAATAATAAGGCATGGTAACTATTAATTGAGATCAGAGCACACATTGCCATTGAACTTTTATAATGCTTCAGCCTCTGATGAGGAGCTGAAGGAGTTACATGGATATTCTGTGCACACTTAATGACTTCAAGGTAGGTTTTTATTAATGCCCTTTCTTTTATGCGAACAATTTAGCAACACTTCACGGCTTTGAAAATGCTCCCAGGAGGCACGGACTTACAAGAGAGAAACTTGTCAGCTATAATTGACTACAGTAAGAGAAATCTATAGGGTTAAATGAAGGGCATTATACGGAAGTACTGTAAAAGGAATTCAATGAAAGGAGATATTGAATGACACAGGCGATCATTAACAAAAAAACAATAAATTGTACAGATGTAAACAAAGGAATAAAAATACATTTTAATAATAAAAGTTGAAACAAACAACATTAGCAAATGGCAATACATCCTTCTGTATGAGAGGAAAGGTTATAAATTAAACACATGCATGCTAGTTGTACATGTATTGTTCACAAAGATTCTTTACAAAAACTAACAAGCAAACCATTTCTAATGGGTGACTGTTCAAAAAGAAGGGAAGTGCAAAAGATTATATGAGAAACACATACAGAGAGAATGCCAATGAGGTAGAAGGGCCTTAAATATTAGAATACAACCTGAAAATAAGGCCTCGATCAGAAGCATACATTTGGCACTTCGAGGTTCTGGTTACTTGAGAGGCGATTGAGCACCATTGGTCAATCCCGAATAATTCTTGGAGCTTTGAGGGAACCAAATGGAGCAGCTTTTGTTAATTGGGACCCGAACCGTTAATTAGCATCTACCCCAGCCCTCCCAATGTTGGAACTTTCTGAAACTCGGGCAAAGGAAGATAAGGCGTTGTGCCCAGAATCGCACAATTTGGTCTAGCAGAGAAGCCAGGATTATAACTCCAGTATCCTGGATCCATAGTTTCCAGCTTGGAAACTAATGCACTTTCACCATCCACCCACAAGCATCCACAGCACATGACATGCAGAACAGCATTTAGAACAACACCCATCTCAACCCAAAGACCACTCGCAATCCCACTGTAGCATAACCAAACACAAAAGCCCTATTTATGCCACCCACAGCCACTTAAAGCACAAGCTGAAGGAATGTACAGTATCAAGCAAAAAAAGCTAAATGTAGCCCCCACCTGATGCAGGAATATTTAATCAGTTCCAGACTATAACATCGTAAAATAGAGTAGTGTCATCTTGAAATCAGATATACTTTTCTGCCTCTGAGCACATTTGTTGAGTCCAATAAAACAAGCATTGGCAATGGCAATTGGAGTGGCTTTAATGTGCCAATGCAAGTACAAAAAAGGCCTTTGAAATTATGATCATTTGTTAAGGCCTCTGTTTACATGTGTTGCATGCCCAAACCCTGGTTACCAATAACCCGCCTGTGAAGGAAATTGTTGTAAAAAGGATTGCTTGCTATACAAAATGTGTGTCGG
This sequence comes from Pleurodeles waltl, assembly GCF_031143425.1. Taxonomy (NCBI): domain Eukaryota; kingdom Metazoa; phylum Chordata; class Amphibia; order Caudata; family Salamandridae; genus Pleurodeles; species Pleurodeles waltl. The sequence goes on from NC_090445.1 coordinate 1,647,540,493, forward strand.
AGATAAAGACTTGCATGGGCCTAACAAAGTATGATGTCAGAGTTCTCTTTTCAAATGTAAAGTGATTCAGCATGCAAACGAAAGCATAATTTGAAGCAGAAGATGACACCAAATAGCCAATAGCATTAGGAGAGGGAGAAATACCCTTCTGGGAGAAAACTAAGTTTATCCATCAGACCAATGCACTATGACACCAGACCCAAGACAGCTACCCATCTAAGTACAAAACAGAAAGCGAGAAATGATATCCTGGCTTTGCTGATATAAACCTGTGACAAATGAGTGATCTGCCTCGGGCGTACAGTTACCCACAAATGCTTCCATGTTGGTAACTTTCAATTATACAGAAAGACTGTTTGATAACTCCAAAAAATCCTTGATTCTCACCTCTATAAATGAACATACAGCAAAAGGTTTCAAAGTTCATTCAGGAGATATTCGATAGATACACGCAAACATAATACCACACTGCTCTTATTGTGCTTGTGGGCCAAAAGGTGTCAGGTTTAATTCAAGCCAGAGACCCATCATAGGTTAAAAGATAGGTTAATAAATAATAAATACATTATCAAGAGTTGGTACATCAGACTATGAGGGTCATTCTGACCCTGGCGGCCGGTGGCCGCCAGGGCCACCGACCACGGGAGCACCGCCAACAGGCTGGCGGTGCTCCAACGAACATTCTGACCGCGGCGGTTCAGCCGCGGTCAGAAGCGGAAAGTCAGCGGTCTCCCGCTGACTTTCCGCTGCTCGTGTGAATCCTCCATGGCTGCGGAGCGCGCTCCGCAGCCATGAGGATTCCGACCCCCCCCTACCGCCATCCTGTTCATGGCGGGAAAGCCGCCATGAACAGGATGGCGGTAGGGGGGGTCGCGGGGCCCCTGGGGGCCCCTGCCGTGCCCATGCCAATGGCATGGGCACGGGAGGGGCCCCCGTAAGAGGGCACCGCAAAGTATTTCAGTGTCTGCCTTGCAGACACTGAAATACGCGACGGGTGCCACTGCACCCGTCGCACCTTCCCACTCCGCCGGCTCGATTACGAGCCGGCATCCTCGTGGGAAGGTCGTTTTCCCCTGGGCTGGCGGGCGGTTTTTCAGCAACCGCCCGCCAGCCCAGGGGAAAACTTGTAATACCCGCCGCGGTCTTTTGACCGCGGCGCGGTATTTTGGAGGGCGGCATCCTGGCGGGCGGCCTCCGCCGCCCGCCAGGGTCATAATGAGGCCCTATATCTTTAGAGACAAGTTCAGTGCTTAATTTGAGCTAGTGGTTTCCGGTGCTTGGCACAGGCCCTTAATTCTTAGCACTGGGGCTTGTGACAGTCTGCCACAAGATGGGGCTGTCTGCCAAATTTGGGTATGGGCACAACAACAGCTGTTTATTCATTTTATATACTGTAACAAATACATATACATGCCACCCACGCCATTCTTATAGCTTTGGGTGCCTGGAATAGTCTGAATTGTTACATTTGTAGAGTGTGACGTTACTAGTTGTGTTGGTACAGCAATGGGCAGCACAGGCAGGGGCAATGGATGGTGCAAGCTGCTGTGTCCTCCTGATGAGGCCTTGGCACTTATTGTTTTACAAATTAACCACTGGACAAGTAAAAGAAAATCAACAACATGGAGGAAGCCAGAAGGACTAACTTGCAATATGAAGGTGTCGAATAGGAAGAAACAGCCGGGGCTCCAGGGTGTAGGGCCACGTGTGAAATCTGCATTTGTGTGGTAAAGACGGTTAACGGGCAGATGGCAGAATGGGCGGATTTCTCCATTGTTTGGGTGTTTTCACATTGGTCAGTGGGGGTTGAGGTTTGTTCCAGATAAGCATTAGTTGTTGTTTATTAATGACCCCACGGTACCTTTCCGCCATTCATGACGTGTTATAAAACGTCAGACCAGAACGTCCTTAACTATCCGAAAAATAAACATAAAGAACGGGCATTCCCCAAACAAGGTTCGCTCAAGGAGGCAGAAAACTACAAAACTTCTTGTAAAATAAATGCCAGGACCTGCTGCCAGCCCCCGCTTCCTCTTCAATGCCTGGATGTCATTTAGGGGTCACCAGGGGTCGCAGCTGCGACCCCCAGCTTGGCCCTTGGGAGCCCTGGCACTGCCTTTGCGATCCCTGGCCTCAGAGATGGCAAAATCAGTGCCAGGAACACAGGGGCAGCTCCTCCTTAAGGGCGTTGCCTTGGGCTCCACTTCCTTGTTTTCAATCCGTTTTTTATTACACTAATAATGAATTTTATTAAATTATTCACTATCAGTGAAATAAAAAATGGACCACAGTTAGCAGGAATATGACCCTCTCTGGTAGCTGGAGTAAGCAAAAACATCTTGAAATGTATGCTGTGTGGATGGTGAGATTGTGTTTATGTAAAAGAGACAGGGGCGCCTCTCCTCCGCTAGAGAGGAGAAATGTTACCCCCTACCCCCCCCGCCATTAGCAGGAGCTGCAAAACTTTTATAGTAAAAACATAATAAACTGAAAGTGGGCGAGGCCACGCGCGTGATGTGCACTCCCCCCTCAATGCGCATGTATGTTTGGCCAGCCGTCTCAGGCCAGCCAAACATACATGCGCAGTAGGGCCTCTCCAACCTGGCACGAGAGCTCACTGCCCACAATAAATATTAAAAACAAGATCCGTGCTTCTGGAGTATTCCATTTAAAACCTGCTTTTTGAAAAAAACTCTTCTCTACGAGGGCTATATCACCGCTGTGCATTTTTTAATTGAATTTTGCTTTTACCCACACATTATCCCGTGAACCAGGTTCTATCGGATGAAGTAATTAAGCAATCCACTAATTAAAACCGCGGGATCGTACGCAACAAAGCCTTACACTGAACCTTTACGCGGAAACTGGGCACTTATCCGCGGGTGTAAAACTTGGCTTGGAAAGACCCTTTTAACTGACTATACAATGCTTAACCTCTGCTTGCTTCCGGCTTGTTTCCATGGAAACCAAATTCCCCAATATATGTTTGTATTTGAGGCAGCATCATGCGGACTGCTGAAATCTTAATCCTTAGTTTTGAACTCTTAGGATTTAATTAGAATAGAGTTTAAATTGGGATTTAGACACCTCTGTGAGGTGGTGATGGGGGGGGGGATTGAGTTCTCATGGTTACCATTTACAACAAGCCTCCCCGAGTAGACAAGGCTAGGTGCCCCTCACTCTGAGCAGCCCCCTAAGACCTCTCGCTGCCTCTCCAGTGCTCCTGCTGCACAGTGAATTCTGCTCAGGGATCCACTCTCTGTCCAACTCCCCTGGCATGAAAGTTTCCACTGGATGTGCCCAGAGGAATCCACTTCCACACTTGCGGCACACCGCCTTGGGCCACAACTCAAAGCTGTATTTTTGTTAAGCATGTGTATATTTGCTACACAATGCTTAAATGTGTAGAGATGCTGGACTGTCCATAAAAATATATATTATAGAAAGAAGTAGAGAAAATAACCTGTGATATACTTTGGGAGACCCACTACCATATGTGAAATCGCAGCGTATATTATGGAGTTAAGCTAATGAGGCGGAGTCCTGTGTGAGATCACAGAAGTCCAAGGTACCGCATGTAGTCTGATATGGCACTCTAAAATTTATCTTATGCCACAGAATATCAGTCTCATGCATGTGCGAGCTCTTGCTTGGTTTACCCACTCACCAACTGTTGCCAAGACAAACAAGCATCGGCAAAGCAAACAGTTCTCGCCTTTGGGACTTTTTGGCTTTGCCAATGCCTTATGGTGATGCGGTACAGCTCAAGCAGGATGCTGTGCAGAATGACTAAAATAAAAACAATGTAAAAAAAGCTGCTATGCCACAGCCACGTAATTTTGTAGGCGCATGCATACAGGGTGACATGCATCATTACGTATGCGCATCCAAGACGCAGGCCCATTTTTCTTTAATCCTAGATGGACTGGTACGTTTTTTTTAAATAAGGACATTAGAAGGAAGTAGAGCAAAAATATTGTTTTTAATAAGGAGAAGCTGCCAGCATTTTACTGCCTGGTCATCCCATCCCAAAATAAAAAAAGATTGTTGGTGTGGGGGGGCAATGCAGGAGTGGGTGGAGAGAAGCAACAAGAAGTAGATGGGCGAACGGGAGAAACAGCACACAAAGGAATGTTAGAAATGGGGTTTCTGGTTGTCTAGCTTTTGCACCTAAGCCAGGCAGAACCCACCATTTCAGTCAGGGCGAGTGAGTTACACATCAAAGATAACCTGTGCTCACACTCTGGTAGCTTGCCACAGGCCAGTCAGCCTTATCCACAGAGGCAAGGTGTAAAGCATTTGTGCAACACATGTATGCCAGTGAAACAATAAATACACCACAAATGAGACTCCACACAGGATTATCTATTAAAATATGTTCTTATATTGTAAATATATATCATCAGATCAAAACAACATAAATCACAAGAATTGTGCAGGTGTACCACTTTTTGCAATGGAACTCAGCATCCTAATAATGCAACGAGCCAATCATCATACATCATTCCATTACAACATGAGAATGTAACAGTTGTAGAAGTATGCACCATCACACAAATGCTAGAATTGTAATGACCTAAATAATTTGGAAAATATACCTGGATCACCCCATATCACAAGTACACCAATAACAGTGTACTTGTAGGTAATGCCCACTGGTTGACATGCATACACATAGCCATTAAACATAGGCCCGAGCATGTTGGCACGCCTAATAGCAGGGTTACAGTAATGTTAGGCTCCAGGTAGGGCAGGAGAACCCCAGCACGCCGAGTGTGAGCTCTGCGGGTGCACCACAAAAAGAAAAGGGCTCCGTTAGTCCGTGGCAGGCGACCAGCTCTAGAGGCTGGTAAAGAACCCAGTGTATTTGTTGCTCCCAGCCACAGAACAACCAAGGCGCTCCCAGGTCAGGCCCCCCTTCCCCCAAGCTAGAAACAGTACCTCCAGAAATTGGGTATCTGTTTCACTCCTGGTCTCGGGCCGGCGTTGCCGCTAGGGGAGGGAGGCTGCTCTGAGGGAGATCCCGAGAGCAACAGAGCTGCATCGTGCTCGGTAAATGAAGAGCGGTTGCAGCGGTACTGAGCGCATTGGCTCAGAAGTCACACTCGCATCTTCTGGTGCTCAGCACACATTACCTCAGGGCACTATGCTGCACTCAACCTCATTGGTCTTGTGAGATGGGTGAAAGGGCAGAGCTCACACCACACTTTTTTTGCCCAGGGAAATCAAAATGAAGCGCTCACCTTGTGCTAGGTTTGCCAAGGGGAATAAGCATGAAGCGCTCATCATACACTGTTTGAGGAGACTGTGAGGGCCAGACTCAGGGTCCCATGGCCAATTCTGGGGCAGTCCAGTGCTAGGAGAACACTTGGGAGCACCAAGGGTCAGGAAGGCCGGCACATAAAGATAAATAATGGCAGTTCTTCCTGGCAGTCCAGCAGCGCCAGATGAAACCAAATTCAGGGAGCAGCAGGCAAACAGATAAGCAATCCAGTGAGTCCTTTAGGCCACCCAGCAGACAACAGGGTAACAACAGAAGAGCAGTCCAGACGCGTCCCTTGTGCTGCTCAGCAGTCTTAATGACAGAGGTTCAGTCCTATTTCCATAAGTGCTCTAACAATCATGGGGATCAGAACCCCTGTACTTTTACTCTAAAAAGTCTTTGTTCAAACGGTGACTTCAAAGGAACCTTTTCAAGTGTAACATAACCTCTCTCAACTCAGAGCTGGTTCAAGATATCAGTAGGGGGTCAATCAGCCCTTTGTGTTGAGGCAGACTACAGCCTATTGTCATGTAAGGTGTTAAACACCCCCCTCTCCCCAGTCCAGGATGGGTATAAGTATGCAGATGGATGCAGAAGCCCTCCTGTGTTGTGGCTGTCTGGTAAGTATGCACAAAGTCTAACTGTCACACTGCCATAGATTTGGATTGGAGTAAGGCAGCAAAACACTAGAATTATAAGCATAGAGAAATGTCCACTTTCTAAAATCCAACTACATGAGAAAGCATGATTCCCACTACCATTCCAAACATACCCATGCTACTCCTTCCAGATCAGAAATTACCACTTAGATGTATATAAGGGAATTCCAGATGCTAACCTATAAGAGGAGCATCCCTCACAGTAGTGAGAAATTAAATAGGCTATCAAATGTGCAAAAATAAGTCTATCACCCCTGGTTGTAACAGTGTTCTGAAGTGTCCAGGAAGCAACATGCTAGCACTCAAAAAGTAACTAAATGTATATTTATTTACCTATATAATGACAATGAGAAGGGACTGCAAGCTATCATGATTTGTTGGTCAATAAGTTTTGGTCGGCTTTAATCACACGCCCCTCCCCTAAAATTTCTGGAGTAAATATAATAATTTGGCAATGTTTAAAACTAAGAAACAAGTAATGCAAGGAATAGATTAAAACCCACTTTACTACAAACACTGAAGAAACAGGCACTGGCAAACTTTATGGGTCTGGGTTTAATGTGTAATGCATGCATCATAAGTATATTAAAGGAAGATTAGAAAATAAAGGTGGACTGTACTGAAAACTTCATAGTTGTGAAGTAATCCCTTAATCAGTTCAATTCAAGCACACGACAGTAGGCGGAAGGATACACCAAACAGCGACAGGGGAGAGATGAATACTCCAGTGGGTGAGCCAAAATTTGATTGACAAATTTAAAAAAAAAAACTGTTAAAAAAGCAATGCTTTAAAAGGACGGAAAACCGACTCTGTATATTGTTAAACAAAATGTGAGCTTGAATTTTGCAGAAAACAGCTGTTAGGGAGGGGTAAGCTTGAGAGAAAATCCTCACATTATCTGGTCCAGGTAATGAGGCACGAGGGGCTTTTAATGAAAGGTGGCCTCCTGCAGAGGCCAAAGAGAGCAAAGTGCAGGAGAGTGTCTGTGAGCCCATACTACTGGCTCGAAACAGGTGTATGCGTAATTACATTAGATAACCTTTAAATTGGGGTATTTTGAACCAGAGACCTGCATTTTCCTCCTTTGATTTGTCTTTGATCCTGGCCTTGTCTTTTTACCTCGCTGTGTCTCCGTTCTCTTATCTAAGAATCTAAGAAATCCAGAAGAGACATATCTAACCTTCAGTATTAAGCACCTTATTAAACAAGCATTTTCAATACAACGGGGCTCGCATTTGCTCGAGTTGGAGCTATTTGAGTTGTAAACTCCTAACCTAACTTTTCTTGCCACACAAATGAAAAGAAAAAAAACAGTGTGCGATCGCGCTATGTAAAATACAGCGCGCTGAAATTGAAAACGAAAAAAATGAGCACAATCGTGCTATGTAAATCCCAGCACGATCGCACTGCGGTGGAAAATTAACAGATAAAGTAGTCCGGAAACCAGGCTCAAAACATCGAGCCTCATATGTTTCTAGTAGTTTACTGGTGCTGTGTAGGCAGGCTAAACACCGGAAAAGGCATGACGTATGCATGCCTTTCACAAATGAAAGCAAGCGGATTTTAAAGAGCAAGCCCAGGAACCAATGAAAGAGGCTGACGTGACCTGGGCGTGGTTTGAAGCCCAAAGAGAGATTACTTTATGGACGGAGCGCTTTGTGCTCGCCCATAAAAATGGTGCTTGGCTGTACAAGCCACCTGGATGAGAAAAAGCCAGTCACAGAAAGAAACGTCCAGTTTCTTCTAGGTGCGTTTCCCTACATGTTACCCTGGCTTGCCTCCTTTCTTCCATCCGCTCGCTCGTAGCCACTGGTTTCCATAGCCCAGAATGTATTCTGTGTAGAATTCAGCTCTACACGTCAGTGATGGGACATGGTTTTGGCCATCTTCGTCACTGAGGTCAAAATACAGACCCAGTACCGGATCTGGAATTAAGGCGCAGAAGCATCTTGTGGGCACTTGTTGCCCTGTTGCATTGGGAAACCCATCACGAGTAGCACTTGGTGGATGAAGGGTTAAAAAATACTCCAGAAGCTTGCAGCTCGCCATTCATCAATCCCACGGGTTGACAACAAATTACCAATCAGAGTGAAATGTGTGGCAGGGCATTAATGATCGCTCTTTGTGAAAGGGAGCAGGAAAAGAATAAAGAGGAATTCTGGATTCGACAGCAGGCTCCCCTGCTCAGTTGTGCATTACATATGCTAGCAGTGATGCGACAGTGTGAATATCAATTACGCATGGGATTGCTGCGCAGCGGTGCAACAGGTGGGCCCGACGCGCCGCTGCAGCCAGCGGATGTAAAGGGATGGATGAGAGGGTTGTGCAATGAGCTAATGTGGCCTTGGGAAATACTAGGAACTGTGCAGGATTCAGATAGAGATTTTTAGATCTCACACCCTGCAGTTCTATCCAGAGTATCAGACCAATCACGAGAAAAAGGCAATGTCACAGCTCTCATCAGTAACAAGTGTAAGACCACACCCAGAGGCCACAAACCCCTAGTGTGATGCAGTAGCTAAGGACAAGAAAAAGATATTTGCTGGCCAGAGAACAAGACAAATAGAGACAAGATTCCTGAAGTAGTAGTAATCCAGTGCACTGTAATCGCTATTAAAACTGTTAGCTAAGTTAGGTAGATCCCTCTCAATTTTCACCCTCTTCTGCACCCTCCCTGCATTTAGTCACCAATATGTAAACTAGAACTGGCACAGCAATAGGTCTGGCATTAGCTGCCAACTTCTGGCTTTGCCAGTGCTTGTAAAAATCGTCGCTGTACAAGGGGACTACATTTTTAGTGAGAGCATATTGGGCAAGAAGAGTATGCTGTCACTCACAGAGAGGTGAGCCAATGACCGAAGTGGGCAGACCCTGTATCCCATGCTGATTGGTCTGGTGGGCGGAACAAAAATGTGAATGACATACTGGCAGATCAATGGGTGAAGAGAGCTCCCTGAAAGCCCCTACGTATGTTACAAATATAAATGTATTAAGATCCAAAGGACTTGGCTAACACCAGAATAAACAAGCACTATGTTCGACTTTTGATGTATTCCCTGTGCAGCACTAGCTTTTGAGATCTTAACTAAATTAGTGAATAATAATCCAAAAGGTCCCAGAGCATGACATAACTACCCACACTACATTTAAATGCAGACACAACATCCATCTCTTTAGCACATCCCTTGGGCCTTCTGTCTTGTTTTGTCACCACTGAGGCCCTTTGTTTTTACTTCCTTCCAGCCCTCTCTGACCCACTCCATGTGGCAGGCACTGCTGGAAACTGTGGTTTAAAAGATCAGGGAAAAAGTCCCAAGCATTACTCAAACACACTCAAAAAACACCAACCTTCACGCACACCTACTAAAATATGTGTTGTATAGAATCCATCAATGTAAAGAAAACAGACAAGCAGGCAGGGATAGAAGGCAAGATAACAAACTGTGACAGGGTATGCAGTGAAATTAGCCCTGCAGTTTATCTTAATGGTAAACCAATCCACAAAAAAGAAATCCTAGACCCTACAAGTTCACGTTTCCCCAGGAATTTTTGCAAGCCCAGAAGATATGAGCGTGACTAACAGCAATCTCGATCACGGCTAATTACTAAATCATGCAGAACTGAAGAGCCTGGGAGCGGGTGTCTGGATTCAGGATAACACTTGAGGCTCAGATACAGAAAAACACACTGTCCTCCCATCCCACGGAGAGCTTCCGGGGTAGCTGAACATAAACACTGGCCATGCTTCACTATTTATTTTTACGTCGCAGTTAAGCAGCGTTATTTCCTCATGCTTTTAAAGATGAAAGGAGCAATAAAGCCAGGGCCACAGGAATGATGCAATTGTGCAGCCGCATGCTTTTCCCTATAATTGTAGAATTGCTTCCTTTGCCACATAATCCATCATCTATAATTTGCAGCTTTCACAAAAATGGCTCTAGCACAAAGTGATTAAAAGTTACTAAACAAAAAGTGTCACATGTAGTTCCACACAGTGACAGAAACTTTGCGGTGGTTAACAGGTCGCCTTCAAGTTGCCATTGATGTATTGGGGTGTCACATGGCACCAATGAAACCCAGCTTTGCCCAGACAGTATTAATAGCTGTTAATAGGACAAAATAATAATATTAAAGATTGTGCCGCTTACGCTGCACTATTTGCTTTCTCTTGGCACAATTCTGCATAATTTAGTCCTCCCCTGCAGCATAATTCCATCGGCCCTCCTTTTAAACCACCTTTTGCAATTGTGAATGCACCAAAATAGCTAAGAAAAAGACCACAAATCAACATGCTGCCCCTCACAATATGCATGGCATAGCAAAGGAACCTCCAGGGTATAAGATTTCCCATAGTCACCACAAATTGCCCCATAATTAAATAGAGCATCACCATGCCCGAATTATAATCAGAAAATGTGTGTCATCGCGGCATGAAAGATTGTCCATATCACCGAAAATTAAATATCAGTACCCGATCATACAACGCCCTGCACCCCCACAATCAGATCTACAAAGTACTGGCTACACGCGCCGCTGAATTTTGTCTGATTGCATCAAATACTGGTGATCAGTATCATATATTTTTCATCAGTGCCACATAATAATTGATATTAACGGTAGCAAGGGAGTTCAACCATGATTAGATCAAAGCAACGAATGATGAGAAAAATCTGCATAAATTCGGTGTTCTGTTTTAAATTTGAGCTGGTGCAGAGACAACCCGACCTAGACATCCTTGAGAACTTGAGAGAGCCCGGGGGGGGGCAATTAGGTAAGGAAAGTGGGAGAAAATGAGGAAGAGGGTCAAAATGATGTCGTGCAGAATCCTCCGCGCAGAGCATTCTGGGATATGCAGGCTCGTGGCTGTGAATGAGATGAAGACAGAAGGAGGTGTGGGGACGGGCGATAGTGAAACATTTCTAAAAGAAACGGGCCATTCCTTATTGTGACTTTTATATTTAACAAGCCAAGTGGCTAATTATCCCCAGCGCCAGTGTGTGTTCTTTAATTAGGTGTTTACTGACGGATGTTAGACGTCTCTTCTGGATGTCTTAGATAAGAAAACTGAAAAGCAGAGAGACAAAACGATCTGCCCAGGATCACAGACTCGTCTCAGTAGAATAAACGTACTTCTCTAGCATGAAGCACCTGATTTTGAAAGGTATCCGCTGCAATTACTCATACAGCTGTTTGGTGTCAGTAGTGTGGACTAACACACACCCTCTTGCACTTTGCTCTCCATAACCTCTGGAGGAGTGCAATCTTTCCTTACCCGGACCTGAAGTCAGAGAGGACTTGGCTGGTGGATTTGCCCACACGGTTTCTCCCCCATACCTCCGAGGCAGTGGTTCTGCCTCAGTCAATTCTCCAAACCACAAGACGACATTCCTTGGCATGGCACGGGCCGTTGACTGAGCGATGACCAGACCTGGGGGCTCCAAGAGCTTGACAGGCCGTGCATCCGAACGAAGGAGGGCCTGGCATGATGAAGAATGCGGGCTGGGATTTATACGGACCGGGCTCAAGTGGGCAGCGCATTAGGCCTCGGCTAGATGGCTCATCTGGTCTGAGTACAACCGGGGCCGCTGGAATTAGGCGGCGGAAAAGCACCAATTTATGTGACAAGGTTTACTAAATTATGCGGCAACAGAACGCCAACTATCAGGCACAGTGCAGCACATTTGTACAGTATTTCTTAATTATTTTGTCATTTTTTCACATGGTAATACTGTCTGGCAAAATATGTCACCTCATTACTAATAATTTAACAACCAAGTACAGAAACAAGCAAAGGTCACCAGTTAATGTTTCTGAAGGACCTTGCACTGCTTGAAAACACATCACCATGTTTTTAGTAACTTTTGATCGTTTGAGCTAGAAATAAAATCTGTTTGTTAAAATCTGAAGATTATGCAGCAGATGATGGATTACGTGGCAAATGCGGTAAATCCATAACTATGCAAAAAAATCTGCAGCAGCAGAATTGTATAATTCCATGGCAGTGGGTGCAATACAAAAATATTTATAGGATTGGAAGTAGACACTGATGGTCCAGCATGCAACGGATTATGCAGCCCTCTGTGGAAAGCAAACTGTAAAAACATTGGGCAACAGGACCAGGGAAGTGCCGGCATCAGGGCTCTCTCACCAAGGACTCCGCCATCGCAAAGACCAACCTCCACAAGGGGATGAAGGCCACCGCCGAATGGATGAAGATCAGCTGCCTGAAACTGAATTCCAACAAGACTGAGGTCCTCATCTTCGGCTCCATCTCCTCTGCATGGTACGACTCCTGGTGGCCAGACACACTGGGAACTATACCGACACCCACCGACCACGCACTCAACCTGGGATTCTTCCTGGACTCATCTGTATCAATGACCGTACAAGTCAACGCCATCTCCTCCTCCTGCTTCAACACCCTCCGCATGCTTCGGAAGATCTACAAATGGATCCCCACTGAAACCAGAAGGACGGTCACCCAAGCCCTCGTAAGCAGCAAATTGGACTACGGCAATGCCCTCTACGCAGGAACCATGGCCAAGCTCCAGAAAATACATCAATAAATACAGAACGCCTCCGCACGCCTCATCCTGGACATTCCCCGCCACTGCCACATCATAGCCCACTTGAGAGACCTACACTGGCTCCCCGTCAAAAAGAGAATAAAGTTCAAACTCCCCACCCACGCTCACAAGGCACTGCACAACACCAGACCAGAATACCTCAACAGACGACTCTCCTTCTACACCCCGACCAGACAGCTTCGCTCCGCCGACCTTGCCCTCGCCACCATCCCACACATCCACAGAACGACCGCCGGTGGCAGATCGTTCTCCCACCTCGCCGCCAAGACGTGGAACAATCTTCCCACCCATCTGCGTCAGACACAGGACCTACTTACCTTCAAGAGACATCTCAAGACATGGCTGTTCGAGCAATAGCAGCACCCCCCTCCTCTCAGCTCCTTGAGACCCTCACAGGTGAGTAGTGCGCCTTACAAATACTCTGATTGATTGATTGAGGGCTCAGGTGTATTACATGGGCAGGTATAACAGTGGCTGGTGGAGCAGAGATCAAGGACCAGGTGTGCCTCAGCAGCGCTCTGTGGGGTCTACAGTACACAGGGACTGAGGTAGAGTTCTCTGGGATCACGGACAAGAAAAACAAAGGGACATGACCATGAATGTCATTAAGGGGTTGTCAAGGGCTGCAGCTGCTACCCCTGGCTTTCCCTTTGCTACCCCTGACCTCCAAAGGTGGCAACTTCTGTGCAAGGAACACAGTGCAGCTCATCTTTATGGAAATCAGTTGGAGCTTCACTCTCTTTGTTTTCTGTCAATTGTTAATATAATATTATATATATATATATATACACAAATATATATAAAACCCAGTGTCCATCGCCAGTAGGTAGTTACAGTTAGGACCATGTTTCCATAGAAAAAGAGCTTTTAGACTTGCCTAGATCTTTGGCATCGTTTGACAAATCCACAAAATTTTCACAAAAAAAGTACCCCAGTGATTCTTGTTGTGCACTGAAAGTTTCGGGGTGATCCGCCAAGCGGGGGCGAGAAAAAAGGAGTGTCAAAAAAGTTGTGTTTCCTATTTTAATTCCCGTAGGACCTCTGAAGACAACTACAGCCTGAACCACTGGACTGAATTACACCAAATTTGAGAGCTAGCTTTCAGTACGCAGTATATCTTTGGCCATGACGAGCTTGTGCAGGGACATGCAAAGCTCTGACTGGCTGCCAACACTTCAACCAGGAATTGGAGGCAGCTATCTTGGGACTCAGCTTCAGCCATGCACTGCTAATTACAACATATATTACAGCACTCAGGACAACTGTTATAACACAATAAAAAAAAACAAATGAAACATTATTACTCAACTTATTGAAGTACAAACTGTGCATGGCAAGGGAGTGAGTTATAGTTACCTTAGGGAACAAGTTATAGTTGCTTGAAAGAACTAACTGCTGAATTTCTATGGTTTTGTACGAGTAAATTCAGAACCTAACTAGAACGCCCCTGTAACCTTTGTTTTTTTCAGTGAATTTCTAAGATTTTTTCAATTCTATTTCCTAACTATAACATCCCTGTAACCTTTGTTTTGTTCAGTGAATAAATATATATATATAAAATCCACTATCAGTGTAATAAAAATGGAGTATTTTTACCTGGAATCCGCCCTTCCATGGAGGGTGAGGTGAGTAAAAAAATGCTTTTAAATGTACGTTGTGTGTGCTTGTGTTTAGTTATGTAAGAGAGAGAGTATGTAAGTGTGAATTTGTGTGTATGTGTGAGTTAAAGTGGAGGTCAAAGGGCGTGCAATGTCACTTCGAGTTGGCATTTCATTGAATTGAAGTCCATGGGTATGACTGCCAGGAATGGACCGCAAAGAACTGTGACACCACTGTTGCCTGCCAGGATTCACATTCAACGCTAGTGCCAAGTGGAAGTGGCCGATGTAGGTCTGGCTTATGGTGACATTAGGCAGCACGAGTCTGCTGTAGCACACATTAATGCTAAATGACTAGAGTGGAAAAGTTTGCTCAGTTCGTAACCCAGATTCCTAAAATTAATCTATTGAAAAGCCGCCATATGCTTTTCGCTGATTATATAATTTTGTTTTTACATATTCCACCGCATTTCCTATTTATGAATCCTGTGAGCTCCCAGGGCATTATCTGTCAGAGAGTTACTTCCAGCCCACCTGGTTTAAATAAGATCATCTGAAACATCTGTCTCCTTGGATTAACCAGCTGCCTGAGTCCCAGTCGGGCTTGGAACCTCCCAGGAGCAAGGCCCAGATGAGAGATGCCCTGGTGAGAAAGGCGGGAAACCGACAATAGCTCAGGCACAGGCCTCGTGTGAAGCTAGGGACCTTGACAGTAGCCAAGTGAAGGGAAAGGTGTGAGGCTCGGAAATCTGTCAGTAGCAAAATAAAGGGTCAGGTGTGAGAGACGAGAACCCAATAATCTGTGACGGGTGGAAGTTGGATGAACCACAGAACAGCAGCCAACAATAGACAGCTGGAACAAGGCGAAAGAAATTGCACAGCAGGAAACCAAAATTTGATTTTGATTTTCAGAGGCATATGCATCTCCTTTCTCTGACAGGGCAAACGTCTGTCCTCCCACTGGGTGATTACACTTGCCTTTTTACAGACTAGGAATGCCTTCCATTTCACATGTAGGAAACCCCCGCCATTTAACAGGAAGAAAATACCCTCACTTTCACAGACGGGAAGTGTATACCATTTTGTGACAGGACGGAACGTTCAACCCCTACAGTCCAGAACTGCCCACCCGCTCTGAAAGGTCATACCCAACCTCCATGACATGCATATTGTAACCTTGTAATGTCAAGATCCACAAGGTTGGGCTACAAGCTACTTCTGCTGTCAATGAATTGCCAAAGTTTGTAATGGATAGTTTTCTGGTGCGATCTTTGGGTAAAAATGTAACCAAGTCAATGTTGGGCACTTTAATGATAACTATAGAGGTCTACTTCGAGTAAAAGTTTTAAAGGGCCATTTAGCCTTCACAGGCCATTGGTTGTGCCCCGCAGCCACATGATAATTGGTGGGGGCAAAGAATGCTAAATTGCAAAAGGACACAAGTAGACGAAGGGGTGTCAGTTTGTCGGTGACATCATGTAATTCCCACCCATAGCCCCCAAGTCATTGATGCAGCTTAAGAAAACTTAGATCCTAAGACCAAAGCCAACTGACTCGTGGCTCAGATCCTGACCAGAAAATCCTCTCCACAAACACTTCCTTCCCTGTGGATGCTCTTTGCCTGAGCCCCTCAAGGATAGCGACCCGTATCACACAATAAAGACCACCTACACAAGAAACATACCCGCGAGGCCAGGTTATGGAGAATCACTGTTTGTATCTGTCTACGGTACACTGCCTCAAGCCGCCTCTTCACACTGGAGCTCAGGTAGATATTACTGAACAATAGCCTGGCATTTCCTAGACTGTCTGAGAAGCAACCTTAGATAAGCGCCTGAAGGCCTAGCAGGACCTGGATGCCCGCCAGACGCTCTTTCACGGTTGTTGCTACTGTTATATTGGAGAAAGCACAATCACTAAGACCTTAAACCTCAAGAGCTCAGCTTTCTGTCTTCTCCTCTCATCGTAGGGAAAGTCCAACATTTTCAGAATCCTCCGAGCATTGACAGGTTTTTCCGCACTGTGTAACCAAGTGTATTAAGTTAAGAGGCCATTGCCTCCTTTTGGAAATTAAATCAAATTAAAATAATCCTTTTTGAATTTAGATGAATATTAACTGGCTAACATGGCAAACATGTCAAAAATATGAGACATGTAACTGCCTTAACATATTATTAAACTTTCACTGCAGGCAACACAGCTTTTGGAAATACACCCTGAAATTCCCCAAGCAGCCATGAACTTACCTGCCCTACGACTTGGGACATTGCACCCACGAGCCAACAAACTGTTCCGCATGAGCAGGATAACTGCTTATGAGTCGAGAACCTGTGTAGGAATCGAGAAACAGCTCCTCCGAAGCCAATAATAACTGTTCACGATAAGGTGAGGAAAACCGCTCCCAGTAAGGTGAGAAAAAATGCTTCCAATAAGCAGAGAAAAGCTGCTCCCCATAAACCAAGAAAAGCTTCTCCCCATAAACCGAGAAAAGCTTCTCCCCATAAACCAAGAAAAGCTGCTCCCCATAAACCAAGAAAGGCTGCTCCCCATAAACAGAGAAAAGCTGCTCCCCATAAACAGAGAAAAGCTGCTCCCCATAAACAGAGAAAAGGTGCTCCCTGAAAGCTGAGAAAAGCTGTTCCCCATAAGCTGAGAAAAGCCGATCCCCAGAGGCTGAGAAAAACTGCTCTCCATAAGCAGAGAAAAACTGCTCTCCATAAGCACAGAAAACATGCTCCCATAAATTGAGAAAAAACAGCCCTCATGAGTGAAAAAGTTAAACAATAAAAGTAAAATAACCTCCATGAAAACAAGACTGCTCCAGTGAAAAGTGAATCTACCTTAGTAGGCAAAGAAAAGCCCCATCCTAAGAAATAAAGTTGTCTCTTAAGCTGTAGAGTTGGTTGTATGGCAGATCTAGAACGCGAAACCATGAGCCTAGAAGATGCTCCTTTGACATGGGATATCATGCATGCGTCAGTTGTGTAAAGGTGTAATGTCTGTCAACGTCATGACCTCACACAGTCACTCTGAAGTTTAAGTCGGTAGGAGAGACCCAAGTATCAGAAGTAAAACAAACTGGCGGGAATGTGGAGGAGGGGGATATGAGAAGCACATTTATATTTCTATATTAGAGGTCAACATCTTCAGTGGTTGGTGCTCCAGTAACAGAGGGTTACCGTCTCAGACAGGAGTGGAGGCAATCAGGCTTGGAGATAAACAAGTGCATGGGATGTCCAGGGATGCATGCAGCAACTACCACGCAGAGGTGACAGTCATGAGACGGAGTCTGACTCAGACTCACAGCCAGTGCTATTTCAGAGGTATCAAAAAGAAGCGTAAATTACAAATCAACCCATAAAGCAATCTGGATGTGGTAGTGCACAACCTTGGTGATGGAATTCAGACCCATGCAGGCAAGAAACAACTGTAAGGAAAATATTTAAGGGCTTTCTTATTTGGGACATTTTAGTACGGTGAAAGGTTTTTGGTTTTGCTTTTTTAATTTTTAACAATGGTGTTTCCATGTCCTTCCCACTACCTGTGATCCTCACATGCCTCCACTGCTGTAGGTTGTTGCATGCCAACCTGCATCACACCATCACACCAAGGCTTCCCAAATACCCATCACAGCTCCTGATGTCTACAATGAGTCTATCACAGCCTGCAATTCTCAAATGGCCGAACCAGCGCCCTCTATCCTTGAATCCCCCACCACGGTATTTGATTCTTCAAGCCCCCCAACCAGTGCTCGTGGTTCTTGAAGGCCATCACACATGATTGTTGAATATTACTACCCACGATGCTTGAATGCTTACACCACCACGATTCTTGAATGCCACTAAAACGGGCCACCACCACAATCCATGATTCTAGAATGCCACCACCACGATCCATGATTCGTTGATGCCGCCACCACCACAATCCATGATTCTAGAATGCCACCACCATGATCCATGATTCTTGAATGCCACCACCACAGTCCATGATTCTAGAATGCCACCACCACAGTCCATGATTCTAGAATGCCACCACCACAGTCCATGATTCTAGAATGCCACCACCACAGTCCATGATTCTAGAATGCCACCACCACGATCCAGGATTCTTGAATACCACCACCACGATCCATGATTCTTGAATGCTACCACTACGATCCATGATTCTTGAATGCCACCACCATCATCCCCGATTCTAGAATTGGTCCATCACCACCCACGATTTCTGAATGCCCTCACCATAGTACCTGATTCATGAAGGTACCACCAATTCCATTTGAATGCTTGAGTCACTGCTTCTAATTCTCACAGTCCAGCCAATCTACTGTGGGCGACTCTCCCGTGCCCCTGCCACTACCCACGATTGATACATCCCTAGTCCCCTATGTTTGTTGCAAGCGGCCAGCGCCATCCATGCGTGAAAATGTATCTTGTTCACAATTTGCTCAGATCCGCCAGCTTGAAAAGTAAATGAGCTCATAAGAGGCAGATTGCATTTCTGTTTGATCAGGTCAGGGGACGCGGGGTCTTGGAGCATCAGCATTTCTTGCTGTTTACACAGCAGTTGTAATGCATCAGGCAGGGAGAAATTTGCAAAAGATATATTGTTTCAACTGACGTGCTTACAGTAACCGGTCATTAGACAGGGGAATAACGCCAGCTGGGTAGAAATGGCTCAAGGCCACATTAGAGAGATACTCAACATAATTTTCGGATAACGACATGGCTACTAAGTTCATACAGATAAGAATGGTGGGGGGGGGGGGGATTACTGGAAGTCGGTTACTCACCAGGCTTATTTTTTCATACTTTGAAATAAACCAAAGAGTGCAAGTACTGGCTGCAGGAAAAGATGCCCTCTGATCCCTGCAGAAGTACTAGCTGCAGGAGGAGATGTACTCTGATCCCTGCAGAAGTACTGGCTGGAGGGTAAGATGTCCGCTTATCCCTGCAGAAGTACTGCTCCAGGGTAAGATGCCCTCTTAACCTTGTGCAGATGCTGGCTGCAAGGTGAGGTGCCTTCTTATGCCTGTGCAGGTACTGGCTCCAGGGTGAGATGCCCACTTTTCCCTGCAGAAGTACTAGCTCCAGGGTGAGATGCCCTCCTATCCCTGCACAAGTACCAGCTGTAGGGTGAGATGCCCTACTACCCCTTCACAAGTACTGGCTGCAGGGTGAGATGCCCTACTACCCCTTCAGAAGTACTGGCTGGAGGGTGAGATGTCCTCTTATCCCCGCAGAAGTACTGGCTGGAGGGTGAGATGCCCTCTTATCCCTGCACACGCCCTGGCTGTAGGATGAGATGCCCTCCTATCCCTGCGCAAGTACTGGCTACAGAGTGAGATGCCTTACTACCCCTTCAGAAGTACTGGCTGGAGGGTGAGATGCCTTCTTATCCCTGCAGAAGTACTAGCTGCAGGGTGAGGTGCCCTCTTATCCCCCAAGAAGTACTGGCTCCAGGATGAGATGCCCTCCTATCTCTGCACACGCCCTGGCTGTAGGATGAGATGCCCTCCTATCCCTGCACACGCCCTGGATGTAGGATGAGATGCCCTCCTATCCCTGAACACGCCCTGGCTGCTGGGGGAGATGCCCTTCTATCCCTGCACACGCCCTGGCTGCAGGGTGAGATGCCCTCCTATCCCTGCACACGCCCTGGCTGCAGGGTGCAATGCCCTTCTATCCCTGCACACGCCCTGGCGGCAGGGTGAGATGCCCTCTTGCCCCCTGCAAAGGTACTGGCTGAAGAGTGAGATGCCCTCTCATCTCTGTGTGTTGGAGAGGTGGACTTTTGCTCAGTGCATCCAGTACAATGAGCTTCTACCTTAGGGTCAGTTTACTGCTGAGCACTAATAGCCTTTCCTCGCCCTCCTTTGTAGCTCCAGAGTATAATCGGGTTATTACTGAGAGGGCAGCGCTCCCGCTTAAGGCCACACCCTATCAATGACCGACGCATTGCCAAGCAGCAATTCCAAACACCAAAACAAGATGGAGCCCTTCTTAAGGTGCTTTCAACCACATGCAGTCTGCCGTCCTAACCTCAGTGAAGTACACCCAGGACCCCACTGTGACAGCTGGGACTTTAGGGGGGCAAAGGTGTGGTTGTGGCGCAGGTGATTCAGCCCCAATATCTTCTGCGCTCCCGTGGCTGGTACGTGCAGGCGTCTTGCCTCCTTAGCACAGGGACTATCTTTAAAGGGTCACGGGATCTTGACTCTGCCACAGAACAGGGAAGGGAGCCAGGGGCACAGTAAGACAGGGGACTACTGCTTCATAGAGCTGGCTCCCTATTAATCTGAAAGAATGGCACCAGCACCAGAGATCACCGCCGGCTGCTTCTTTATCAGAATCGATACAACTTGACAAGTGCCTAAGACGCAGTTTACTGTCAGCTGGCACACTGGTTCGCCACACGCCAGAGTATCAGAGTATCTGTGGCAGGAGTGGCAACAAACATCCAGTTACAATAGTGGGGACTCTAAACTTGGTCTATGAATGGGTGACACAGAAACCTTCCAGGCAAGAGTCCTGGGGAGAAAAAATAATATAGCTCGAGACATCTATATATCTATCTCCCTCTCTCTCTCTCTATATATATATATATATATATATAAATCTTTTTTTTTCAAACATCACTACCCTTCAGGTCCAACAAAGAACAGGTGCGACATCAAATGACCAAGTTATACAACAAAAAAAAGGCAACTACTATGGTAAAGTGCAGACACAAGAAATATAAGAGCCGAAGGGGGGAAGGGCTTCTGAAATTAGGTTGAGGACATTTTAGGAATTTTAAACTTAATTATTTGGACAGAACAAAAAACTTTACGAAATAGGTCAAGAATTAAGGGACAACATATATTGGGTCAAGAGAGGAGGTAACTTAAGAGATCTATAGGTGGAAATGAGAACCTTTAGAAATGGGTCTACCAAATGTAGTCAGCAGTAGGGACTGAACCAAGGCAATGAATGGGAGGGAAGGTTTGTTGAACAGCAGAACTGGAGTTTGGAGTTACACAAAAAGGACACCATGGGAAATTGAAATAGAGAATTGGGTGCTTTAGTAACAATAAGGTCAGATTGGGATACTTAAGGGACTGGTTGAGATAAGTGATACTGAGCTTTAAATTGACTCAACAGTAAGCCCTTGGCTTAGCACTGCTTTGATGTGTTGTTGTGGGATGGAAACCCTCTAAAGTTGACACACAGATGAGCTGGCTGTCGTGTGCAGGTTTATTCTCCGCAGACGTATGGCCCACGCGGTGCCCCCCGCAGGGATGTCCCCATCAGCTGGGAGGTGGAACAGCACTAGTCAGGACCAGTGCTCCCGGCCATCACCTGGAAGGTTACACATTCTATAACACAAAGAGCCAATCAGAAATAAGCAAGTGGGTGCAAACAAATACACAGCCATACATCACAACAGTACAACCTTGGCTTCGTGTAGCATAGCGAGTCCTGTATGTATACTACAGAAATATATTTACAAGGCAGCATTGAACAAAACATTAGTCAAACACGTCGTCTGCTTTCCCCCTCCATTCCCAGAACCGTCGCTGCTCCAAGTGTATCATATGTTATGAGGCACACATTCGTATATTAAGATGTTAAGTCCCCCACACAGCATCAAGAACCCCATCCGAAAAAGAGGCAAAGCCATGATTGACTGCACATATAGAGCTCTGTAACCCAAGCTCCCAAAAAGGATGAATTCATAAGGACGGTACTTTCTCATTCAATCTCAGCCGCACAGAGAGGCTCCATTTCCTTTCTGTGTCCCTCCAATAAATACTTCTCCCTCATTCTCGTTTGGCGGAGTTTCTAAGCATTATCAGTCAACCAGTCCTCCTCTAATAAAGGTCCGAGACAGCAAGAGAGTGTATGCACATGCGAATGTGCACTGGTGTAGAAGTATGCGGAGACACGGTTTTAGGGGGACTTGTACACCATCGATGGCTGGACTTACTGCTTCTAGTACTTGCATCTGAGGGTCACATACACTCAAGCTAATCCTTGAGGCCATCGTTTCATCACTAGTTCACCAATGCACTCACAGTCTGTAGTGGAGACAGCACAGAATCATGTAGAACCTTTCAAGAACTCACTTTGGCACATTCAGAAAGAGCCACTATGTGAGGCGTTCGCGTGGAGGAACACACCAGGACTAAGCCACAGTCTTCAATCCAAAGCAGGATCAGGCCTGGTCAGTGCCTGGATGGAGACCACCTGGGAGGCCCAGGGACATTCACTTTACACTAGCACCTGCAGACTGAGCAAAGAGAGGAATAATAGTTCAATGACCAACAGAAGGCCTCATCTACAGCCATCCACCCTACGTGTGCTGACTTGTGTGTGAGCCATGACACTGAGCCTACATGGGCTTAGTCAGTACACAGGTGGCCGAATTCTTGGAACCACAGGTGAAGGAAGAAATAAAGCTTTTTTCTTGCCCTGAAATAGCCGGAATCAGGTCACAGTTTGTGTGTGGTTTGGGCACTTAATCAGCTACCTACAGAGATCCACAATTTAAAAGTAAGCACCCCTCCCATTCCAGATAAGACACCCTGTAGCCAACAAAGCCAACCATCACTGGCAGAAGAGTGACTCACCCTTGCCCCCTAAGAGTCCGACCCGTCTGTGTCAAAAGGACCAATCACGGGCTCTGGCAGTGTGCGCCCACCATGCCAGCAGTGCACCCCTACTTCCACATAGCAAGAGCCATCTCGGTAGAATGTATGATGGAACAACGAATGCGGGAACCACGCATGCCTTAACAACGCGGTCGGAACAACAACCGCGTAGTTTACACGCATGCCTTTACAATGATTTTTCCTTGCAAAAGCATGTAAAGGCATGTGTGGGAAGGGCATGCGTGGTTCTATCATGCCACCTCGCCACCCGCCCTAAGGCCCAAAAGTATCCCACCCCTAATACTTAAACAACCCCGACCCTTCACCATCCCTAAAAAGACAAAACTAACCCAACCCCCCCTACCCTGCCCCTAAAAACACCCATCGCAGTAGCACTGCCCTGCAAAGCGCTACACTGTACGTCATCCATCCGGTACTGAAAATCGAAGCTGCACAGTACTCTATCGGTGACAATGGCTAACTGGTCACATCATGCTCTTCCAAAGGCAGCTCTGTTGCAGAGCCATAAATAAACTATTTGACACCATCGTCAAAATACTTTAGCTCAGTTTATGTCTAACTGGCTTTTGGAGGTAGGTTTTGCTTCTGTTTTTGGGGCAGGAAGAAAGGGCAGGTAAATGTCGGACCACCCCTGATGCTGAACATATCCTGTAATTGCTGAGATGCCTTTCATTTATTTTAGGGTTTTTATAAACCGCTACATAGGTCTCCCCGTGGCCTCTAAAAAGCGTATGAAGAGCATCTGCTGTACAAAATGTTTCTGCAACAAACGAACAGTTCAGAGCAATTTACATTTTCGACAGAGAAATTCATTGTAGTCTTGTGCCGAGCATCCCGTCTACTCTGCAAGCACCACACGTAATTGGACCGTCTCCCTAACACCAACACCAGAACGCATCCGTTCTGCCACCTCCAGATGTGTGCACTTAAAGCTGATCTGTCCAGTAATACTGGTACCACTCGACTGGTCAGAAATAAAGTGCTACCCCAACTAAAAAGGGGCAACATTTCTCACAGAAACTGAAAAAGCACAAAAGCCACCTGCAGTGAAGTGTTGCTTTTGAATTGATACACCATTTTTTTTTCTTGCAAACGGTTCCACTGGAAGAATTTCGCTGTTCTTGCAGAGTTGCTCCCAGGCATGAAATAAGAACTGGTACACACTGCCGAAACTTCATGGAAGAAAACAATGAAAAAACGTATTGAATTTGATTGTTTTTCACTTCTGGGTTTCGTGACCCAAAAAAATTCAATAATGAAGGAAAAAGCACACTGTAAACTTGAAAAACCAACTGCTACCCACAATTCATCCTTCTCCAATGCAACTGACCTAAAACAGCTTAGTTAGATAATGAAAAAACACGAATTGCCCAGATACCATTTACATTCTAGGCAAACACAAGTCGAGCTCACTCCAAAGTACTCAAATTATTTTAATCGGCAGTCTGTGGAACTACAGACCAACACCTTCTCTCATCAGCTGACAAATCAACTACTGAACTACATACATCGGTCCAGTTCTCATCGGCTGACCATTCAGCTCCTGAGCTACACACATTGGTGCTGCTTCATCGTCTGAGCAGCAAACTTTTGAACTACACCTTCAGTCCAGCTCCTGCGACAGCCTCACCAGTTACTGAAACCATAGCCCTTCCATCGCCTAATCCAGGTTCCACTGTCCAGCATGTCCAACCATTGACAATATGCATCTCTAGCACAGCCACCAATGACATGCCAACCAAGTATACAAATTAACACCTAGAGTTCAGCTACCATTCACAGCCTAGTCTACTACTAAACTTATGTATATATCCACCCTGGCACCATTAATGGTACCACTCAACTGCTGGTATTTTATATTGTCAACCCAGCTCAAGCGGACACCCTAGGTATGATTAAGATCCCAGCAATTACACCTAATATGCAATTGTAGACCTATTACTAGAGGCAAGCTTCACAACACGAACATAAATCGAGGGTTAGTGTGTGCCTAGTTTTGTTCTTAACTTCCCACAACTGTTTTGAGAAACAGCACACAGCCAATGATTTAGACTGGACAATAATTGAAAACTGCAAATGTCAAAATAGTATGAGTGACGTTTTAATACTCACCTCTTTCACAGAGAACAAGAGTGGATTTTCAAACTATCGCCTTACAGAAAAGAGACTGAACGATGCGATGGAATGGAATGCACAAACATGATCTCAGCCTGAACTCATGAATGAGAATGGCAAGTTTAAAAGGACCAGCCACATGTAATTTCACTTAGAAATTAATACATGTAAGGCTAGGCAGATGGAAGAAAACAGAACATAGTTTCTTGAATCAACTAAAACATTCAGTAGGGTTAGCTGCACTAAGGAGTGAAATTATAGGACACATAAATCTCCCAGGTAGTCTTCTGACTGAGTACGGGTGGAGTACAAAATGTTAGCCACCACCCCCAGGTCCCTAAGGACTCTATGGACACAACATCGTAGTTGAGACTTTTAAGGGTGGTATTTTAAAAGGTAGGGTACCCCATGAGTGAGACTGCAGTAAACACACCAGAGATGAAAGATGATGTTGCTGGTTAGAGCTTATGATGAATATGTACCTATGAGCAGTGTTTCCTAGCAGACAAAACATGACATTGTGAGGTACATTTGAATATAGTGTTCACTTGTGATTTTTTAAAACTAACTTTGTTAAGTGATTAATCCCTACAGGACGTGATCCTGTAACAAAGCCTGTTGTGCCCTGGAAAACAGGTTTACCCTTTTGCTGTCACTACAGCACACTGTACACAACACAAGGTTAGTGGAGGGTACCAACCAACACAGTTCATTGATTCAGTCACAAGTTTCACAGCCCAATAAACTACTGAAATACACAACTTCAATCTAACTACCAACGAAACCCAGTCAAACTACTGAAATAATTCACTTCTAATCCATTGACTATGGCCGTCCAGCCAACTATTGAAATTGTACATTCTCAATCCACAGTCAATCAATACATTAAATAATATCCTCATCTCCACTGACAGTCTACTATTAACATTTAAGCTCGTCTCCTCTGACAGTCTACTAATTACATTGAACCTCGTCTCCACTGACGGTACATCATCAACATTAATGAAGTGATCCACCTTCAACCTCACAACCACTAATGCACAACCAAACATCTGACGTGATACGCCTTCAAACCAGAAACCATCAACCACCTGCCTAAAAACGTACATGCTGTTTTTCAACTTCAACAGCCTATCAAGCTATTAAAATGAAAAGCTTTCCACCTATCAAATTACGTGCGAGCCCCTGAAAGTACTGTAAAAATGCTCTTACAGTCTAGGTACCATTCACAACCCATCAAATCAAGATAAACCCCTCATCACCCTCCATCCCACACAGCTGAAATTACCATACAGTCTGCAACACCACAACAATCCCACGCATGCACCGGCAGCTACCACCAACTGCTTACCCAGTAAGAGGACACTATACACCTGTGACCAAACACAAAGCAACAATTACAAGCAATAACATCAATCAAAACATGAAGGCATTAACTCGTTAAAACGCCCCTCTTCCTCTGCCCACCCCCAGTCAAGCAAAGAAAAGGACAGCTGCAGGTCTTGCAGCAAATGGCTTTTAATTAGAATTCCATCCAGAAACAGCACGAAAATCTGAATTCACATTCAGATGTAAATGAGCAATCGTCATTGCAGCCTGAGGAGGTAACCTTCTGCAAAGTAGCAGAAGGTGGACTGGAATCATTGCTAGAATTAAATCCTGCAAATAATTTATGTTTTCAAAAGTAAAGTAACAACGATGCAAATCTCATTCCCTGAAATGATTCTACCAGCTGTTGGTAGTTGTTTGTCTTACTTTGTATTACAAAGCCGCTGACATTTCCTCAGGCATCCCCAAAGACTGCTGCGCGTATTCCGAGCCTTCCGACTGGTTAAAAATAAGGTTGGCTCAAACATCGCAGCGCTTCCTGGTTGGTTATAAATACCAACCTCAGGGCAGACGCGTCCTGGTAAGTGTGCAGACAGGAATAGCATCAGGATCAGGTAAAACAGCACTCAGCTTGCTTGAGCGCTCCCTGCAGATTACAATAAGGTTATTTCCTTGCCTTGTGCAGGTATTTGCCACTGCCACTAGGTGGCATCCCAAGGATGCCGTCTTACCTCAGTTTACTGAATCACTAGCACTCCTCACAGGTGAAAACAGTCTCCAGAACTATTGTACCATATAACAGAAGGAGGGGGCTGGATATTAATGTATTACACACAGTGCCTCTTGCGGTGTTCACTCATTTTGCTACCGCACACGCTTACATTAATTGTAGAAAAGGTTCTTTTCCGAGCTAATTTGCTATATGAAAGGGACCCCGAAAGCCACAATAGACAAAAAGAGGATTAATGTTGCAATTTTCAGCCCCCACAATGGAGCCATCTAATCTTTATCCTTCCCCACTCAACCTAATGCACTTGTATAAATGTGAGCTGCTGGACTACTGCATTGGGTGTAGTGTTCGTAGCAAAACTCTGATTGCGTGGTTGCACTGTTCACTCACCATAAAGGAATGTTATTAAAAAACTGACACAGATTGGGGAGGTGTTATTAGGTGAATGAATGAATAAATGGAGCGTTCCAAAGGTGCAGAGGGAGACAGTATGGGGCAAAGTAAGGTGGTGGGAAACACACTAAGGACCGATCTGGACACAAGAACGAGGAAATTCTGTAAAATCCTGCTTGATGCCTGGTGTGAGGGGGAGGAGGGCTCAGTGGTTCTGCATATGTTTACCAGATTGCAGGTGGCACAAGCAGTCTGCAGGAGTAGCCTACTTTACTAAAGACCCAAGGGGTTTGTAGAATCATGTTTTAGGTGAAGTAGGGCTGTATTAGCAGGTGTTCATCAAGTCTTACCGGTAGATCTTTCAATTGCGGTGCTGATGAAGAACACTTTATTTCACTGCTGAAATCAACTCGATGGTTTCGGAATGAAGGAAGCATTGATTCGGAGGGTGGCCTAGGAAAGGGAAATGGTTTGTGAGGGGGAAGTAAATAATTTGTTTCAGTGGGGTTAAAAATTAGGAAGCGCCTGGAAATTTCACATCAAATGACCACATAGTGGTGTCTATTTCCAGTATAAATACATACCGCTGTCCACTGTCTCTATAAATATGGACCGTGCCCTTTGGCTATGCAAGTATGCCCCAGAATCTGTACTCTGCCCTATTCTGTACTGCTCGTTGTATATTGTAGTCAAGGAAAAACTTTCCTAAGGGGTATTCTGGTTACCTCCTTAAAAAGATTGCTAATTTTATTAAAAAAACGTAAAACACCCTAAAAACTTTGGTTGAAGGGTCTTATGGTTATGATTTCAATTCTAAAGAGCAATGGAATCTCAGTTTTGATTATTAGCTATGCAAACATAAGGATCTGCATGCAGGAGTCCTGACCTCGCGCATGAAGACATCTGCCGCTGGAAATATTGTCTTTCTTCTCTCTATAATCTCTGCTGAAACATCTAGCTGTTGGGGCTGGTAATGTCGCCTTGCAAGTGCATTTGATGTCTCGGCACACATTCATTGTTTCGGAGAGTAACTGCAGCATTTCTTCTCTATGCAGGGCTGGGCTGGCCGTAGAAGGCATCGGGCGTTTTCCCGCTGGGCTGGAAGGGTTTTGCAGCGGTGGGGGCTGGTTTTGTTAGCGGGGGCCGGTTTTGCAGCAGTGCTGTAAACTTGGCCGTAGTAACAGAAGCAGCTGTGGTTCGCACTCTTCCCCCGGCACCGCGAGTCCCTCGGTCACTCACTATGTTGGATTTCTTTACCCCAGCTCTACTTTTTTGTTTATGAGCAATGCTCATTAATTCTTGCCCTTTTAATGAAGCTCTGATGTAGATTCCAGTGACTTCCAGAGCGGAACAGGATTTTTAAAATCTACATAGTCTCGTTTACAGGTAACCAGCTCCTGAGCCTTCACATTTTGTTCCTTGGCCAGCAACACACCCGTTCCACCAGCTCCCAGATGTGCTAGGATCCACCGAGAGGCTTGATTTGAGCTCACATTGCCCTGAAGGGGCACTCCAAGCAATTTTTTCACATGATTCAAGCAGCGCAGAAACTGCCGCCCCCGTTAAAATGATCAGGTGGTCTCTGCCAACCAGCTTCCATTGAGATTTCAGCCCAGAAACTGGCTCAAGAACCCATCCCACCAGACATACTACTTAAACATGGACCAGCAGTGGACAGATTCACAGCAAGTCGAAGAAAGCACACAAAAGGCAGTGGCCTCCTAAGGTGTGTTCCTACCCATCACAGCGCTGACCATGTGCACCAACTACAAGGTATGACAAGCCAATAAGAAAACAAAATGTCATCTTAAAAATTCAAAATGAATATGGCGTAAAGAGTCTACAGCCTCGGCATCCAGATTAACAGCCATAGAAGAAGCCACACAGGCGCGCTCCTAAGAGACGGGGACGGGGGATGAAGGTTTCTGAGAGTAGTGCTGGCATAGATCAGGGGACACACCCGCAGAATGTGGGGAGGGCCCCAAAACTCTTGTAACGCACATTTATTAGCGTTTTGGTTCAATTGGGGGTTCGCAGACTATTGGGAGCTCCCTTGTACGACACAGGGCTGTGTTAAGCCCCGGGTTGTTGTAGCATATATCTGTTCACGCCCTAAACGTTACCGATGCCTGTTTCCAAACAAAATTTTAGGTTGCGAAGTGCTCCTTCAGCTAAGCCTCGCATCTCCCCTTCAGCAGAGACAATGGATTTCTGCTTCCTTGTTGTCCTGCAGGAACTTCCGGAATGATGGGTCTGGCACGAGCTGCTTCGTGTTTTTAGCAGGATCCGGGTACTTGCAGTTCATCTATCACCTGCTCTCGCGCAGCCGACACGCTCGCGCCTCCTGGTTATTCACGCGTGCGCGAGGCATAAATCCTCATCAGAAAAGAGTATAATGGTGTGTCGCCGGAGCGAGGCCGAAGAGGGCGGTTCGGTGACACGCCCACGTTCACAGCGCTGTGCACGTGCAGGAGTGGGGGAACGCAGCTTCCAAGGCCTCCTCCGAAGACCGATGAAGAGGAACTTCCGTGTATCATAGCAACAGACGAGTGAACTCTGTGAAGGCCTTGGCAATTACAACCATACACTAGTGAACCAATTATAAAACTACTTAGTAATCGCAGTGCTCAAAATTGATACGAAAACGTGCGGCAAATTAATAGGCCACATAATTGGGTAAGTGTGTGTGTGTGTCTGTGTGTGTTTTTGTTTTGTTTTTTGGGGGGGTAGGCAGGGAATCTTTGCGAGGGGGAGTCTTTGCAGGCCAGTCGAGAATACAAAGGTAATGGTTAGAAGCCTCTTAGTGACTGCAGGACAGTTATACATGCAAACTAGGTGATAAGATGCAGCATAGGACCTCGAAGCCAATCGAACATGCAAAGGTAGCATCTGGGGCCCAATAGGGATTGGAGCCGAGTCAAAGATACAAACATGATGCTCGGTAGTCTAATGGCATGGAGGGATATCGGACACGCAAAGGTAGCACTCCCATGCCCTACGGGATTTGAAGGTGTGAATATGCACTGAAGGGTCATCAAAACCGCTAAGAGGGTGCTTCGGCACCTAATAAGTATCGAAGATGCAGCTGAACATGCAGAGGTAGCCCTCAGTGGCCAGCAGGATCAGAGGTGCTTAGAGGCCTAGTAGGCGATGACAATACCCGGGGCCCAACAAGGACTGAAACGCCCCTCTAACGAATAAAGGTGGTGCTTAGGAATCCAATAAGGAGTAAAGACCAGGCAAACATGTTAATATGAAGCTTAGTTGCTCAAGACAGACGGAGGACCAGTCGAATCTGCAAATGTAGAGTTTAGGATCCCTGAGGAGCTGAAGGCCCATTTTACAAGCACAACTTTAATATGGATTGGTGATCAGTGGAACAGGCAAAGGTTTTGCTCAAGCTCCCAACACAGGATGAAGGAATAAATACACAACAGTGGCATCTACAGCACAATATGGGTTGCTTAGAAACCCAACACTGATGCAAAGTTGTCCCTCGTGTGTCTGTCAATAAAGCTCAGCCTTCCAGAAACAAAAAGCTGGATGTGGCAACATCACATTACAGCCACAGTGTATTTATATACCTATCTGGAGCATGACCGGTTGATGGGTCCAACACTAAGCGTGAACATTGGAAGTGCACACACATCTATCTCAATGGGCAGGACAAGGTAGAGTTGTTGCTGCCCCGCCAAGGAGGCTTTACTGCTCTCACAGTAATGTCCTCCTCTGAAGATGCTAAAGATTACCAGGTGCCTACATATCTGAAGAAAGTGATACCTCTGCCTCCTTCGGCCTGGGATAAGGCAGCGGATCAGGACCCACATGGGATGGGTCCTGGACAAAAATAATTTCCCAAGTCTCCAGATTGGTTACTGGTTGGCAAGATATCTGGTTCTCAGCACATTAGAGGGAGACACATGAGAGGGTGTTAGCTGGAGTGGGCAGAGAGGGCTTTAGTTGTAAAGAATTCCCTTATGATATTGAGTGAAAGAAACTCAGTGGAGGTGAAAGCACATAAACAGCTAATAGCATTAGGTGAGAGATGAACACTCTACTGGGCTGAACCAATAGCTGAAAGAGGCTTGTCGAAGAAAGTCAATGGTTGGAAGGAGAGGATAAAGCCTACTCGAGGTCTATTGTTAGCAGAAGGTGTGTTTGACAGCTTCGCTGTCAACACCCAGTCCTTACAATAATGCCTTTCTCTATACAATGCATCAATGAGAGGAAGAACTTAATATATGAGGTTTCAGATTATCACGTTAACTAGTACCTCACACCTTATAATGCAAGCACTCCATGAGGGGAGGAATGATAAACCGGCTGCGCAACCGCAAGAAGTCAGAGAGAAATACTGCACTGAAGGGAGCCACAGGTCACCATATGTATACGTTTAAGAATCAATTGTACTGTAATTGTATTTAAATAGTTCTTACTACCCGTGACGAGGCATTGAAGCACTTTTTGGTGAGTAGCACACTACTCTGGAACCCAAAAGGATTAGTGGGGGATTAGAAAAGGGAAATATGAGTTAATGTGAGCACAGACATGTGAGTCTATTAGTTGGCCTGATTAGGATCATGGAGGGATAGAAGAGGGAAGAGTTTATAACCTGTTATTTGGGAGATCACAGTAGTAAGATGAGGTATAGGATGAGTAAAAAGGAGAGATGGAGGAGGGAGAAGTGTAGAAAGGGATTAGGGAGATCACAGTAGTAAAATGTGGGTTGGGGCGAGTCAAAGGAGGGATACATGAGGGAAGAATTTGAAGAGAGTAGTTTGGGAGATCATAGTAGTAAACTGAGGTTTGGGGTAAGCCAGGAGGGATAGAGGAGGGAACAGTCAAGAAAGGGTTATTTTGGAGACCATAGCAGTAGAACGAGGTTTGGGGTGAGTCTATGAGTTGAGGTAGAGGATATACTGAGAGAGGTATAGGATAAGACAAAGTAGTGCATTGGAAAGAGTTAAAGTTATATATTTTTGCCTCTTTTCTCAGTAGGGGTAAAGTAATACATATATAGATAAATGAATACATAGAAAGGGTATACACGCATAAGGAAGAAAATATGAGATTTAAAGTTGTACTGTATAAACTCAGACTTTCAAGTGTTGCTGTACTTTAAGCTAATTTTGTCACTTTTTTATTTTTGTTTTTCTCAATATTTCAATAATGAAGAGCTTGTAAATAAAATATTTATGAAAATATTTACATATTGTGATAGGTAAATAAAACAGAGACCCATAAGCATTTAAACAGACAACTTATATAAAAACTATGCAGTGCCAAGCCAGACATAACTAAAATTACCATACTACACTCTTCTTGCAGTCAAGTACTGCTACGGAGTGCATACAAGAAACAATAACAGTGCCTGAACCCATCACAGCTACTGTGCAGGCAGTCTCACAATAACTCCAAGTATCAAGCATGAAACTTTTATTCCAACCCAGCTACCATTTGAAAAGCCTTTACATCTGCAAACCAGACCATACTCCCCTCATCAACTTCCATAAACGATTTTGCAATAAATGCTCCTGGAGTGCCTATCAAAAAAGGGGATGCCCCCAACCTCTGATCTCTACAGGATTCCTAGCCACAGTCAAGATGGCTGCCAAATGTGCAAATATTTACACAGGATCAACTCTTCAGCATGCTGAGGGTACACTACTAAGTGAAAACGTGCCTGACACGTTCACACAACACAAACACGGGCAGCTCTTTGAGAAATCACACACCTGAAGCTTTTATTGGCACTAATAGTTGATGCTAAAAAATACAGCGCTTCCAGAGCTGTGGACTAACATAGACAACTTATCAAGCTTCGCCGTTAACAATCTGTCACAAACAAACACTTGCTCATTAACATTGCAAAGGCCACACTGTAAAGGTCCTTTTATGGGTGGGCTGGGGCAAAGTAAATCAATCGGTTAATCAATCGGTTCAGGGCAGTTAATAATTAAGTGAACAGGGTTTATGAAAACACTGGGCCATCTTTATAGGAAGAACAGGTTGATAATTACTGAGTGCAGCTGTGGTGCTGTGGTAGGCTGGGGTGCAGCTGGAACTAGCACTGCTAGAAGGGGGCAGGCAGGAGCCACAGTAAAGGAACTTCACCCAGGAGAAGCCACCTTCAGTTGCGGCCGTATTTGGTGGCAGTGGGAACGAGGGTGGAGGTGGGGGAGGTCAGCCTTGAGAGTTTCAACAATGATACCAGCTGGTGTGCCTTGATAAGGTGGTCGTCGGACAGCAAACAAATTGACCCAGTATGCTGAATGGTCCCTTCTGAAATTTGTGGTCATCTCTACAGTCACAAATTTGAATCTTGGGAAGGCCAACTCAGCTTTCCATCCTTCAGATGTTGGTGAATTGAGTAATATTCAACTGGGTAAGGGTCGTAATGCAGATGGACCCTGCAGCACCGCTGCAAAGGGGGCCCCCAACCATTCAAGGGGACACCATTCAGCCCAATGTCAAAGAATATCTGTTAGGTATAGGAGACTCTGGGCCCCTGACCCGGTTCTGCAGGGGATCCCCATCATTTTGTCAGTGGACAGTTTCTGCCAACATAATTATTTTTCACATTTATTGACTGGCACACGTCATTATAGAATCACTTAAATACAGAAAGACTAAATTCCTGGCTGAAGTTAACACAGACTGACAGGACTTGGACCATATTTACTAATAACCAGAGGGACAGCTCAATGAAGAAACCGTGCCCATGGTAAGAAAGGTCTGTAAACTCACCACCACGAATAAGTAATGGCAGCATCTGTTACTTGAAGCAATTAGAAACAGCAGCACTGCGGTCTGAAGCGCTATATAAAACACACGATCTTAATAAAGAAGCTTGATAACACCTTGTCACACCATCTTCAGACCAGTTGCTACCAAAGTAACGATTTCTATGGATTTACCCGATGGAAATCACTTCTCACGGTTCTTGAGGAGTAATTTTTTTGTTTCTAAATATGACTCTGTTTTGTGGTCGTGAGATTAGAAGATCATTCAACAGGACTAGTACAGTTCGAGTTAAGGGCAGGAAGTACGAACAAGACCTTCCCCAGACTCTGCCAGAGTACTAATTGTCAATAAAAATAATGGATAGACTTTCCCACAATGCAACTGTTACACCGCCTGGCATCTGAAATACCACCTCATTCTTAGTGGCTCCTTATGGGAGAGTAGCTGCTTGGTGGCTGTCTAAGTTTTTTGGGGGATACGGACCTCACCCACATCCAGTGGGTGATGTCTGTCAAGCTCATCACCTAGACCCAAATTTCATGTGAAGACCGGAAGTTAGAGTTATCTGTAAGACTTATTTGCTACATCTCAGGAACATTCTAGCATTAGAACCTCTAGCCAGTCCATATAAACTCAACCACGTCAGATTCTATGCACGGAAATATCCAGTAAGAAAGAGAGTTTGAAGGCCTTTCAAGTGAGGCTGTGGACTTTCTCAGTGAGTCCTTGGCTCCAGGAACACAGAAATGGTATGGCGGGACATAGAAAGCATCAGTAAGTTGGTGCATGAAAGGGCTTTGGATCCCTTTGAGGTATCTGCTGTAGGTTTGTCGATTTTTCATCCACTTTATGTAGTAAAGTTTTACATTACAGAATAAAGGTCAGCAGTGGTAGCCGGTCATACGTTGGTTGAGGGTAGATCTCTTGGTAGGGATGTTTTTGTTTGCTGTGTTTTAAAAGGCTTTGGGTTGTGTAGGCCTCCAGATCCTCAATATAGCACTCTGTGGGATGTTAATTTGTTTTTTTAACTTGTTTACAAGGTAGCTAGGGAATAGTTATTTGATGTTGCAGCAGTTAGCTGCTTTGTTAGCAAATATGTTATTCTTAGTTTCTTTCGCAGGAGATGTTAGACCTTTGATGTTAGAGCACTTGAAATAGATTTTGCAATCATGAGGAAGTTATTTCTCATATGACTCCGGGTCTAAGACTATGGCATCATAATTTTTTTGTTTTTATCCTATATTTGTGAATCATCCTACTCTGTGTGGTGAGATGTTTAAAAGAATATAAAACAAAAATGAGAGAATTTTGATGCAATAGAGTTCATCAGTTACTAAATAACATGATGTAATTTGGTCTGGTTTTGTCTGCAACTATTGCAAAATTCGTTAAATTGCTCATGAGCGAGCCTGGAGTGGATCTGAGTTTGTTTAGCACTTACTCAGTGAAGGGTGTAATGGCAAGTAAGTTTGGTGGCGGACTGGAGAAGATACTTATGGCAGCTGATTGGTCTAATACTGATGTGTTTGTGAGGTTTTACCACAAACTTGTGGAGTCTGTTTCCAGGGCGGCTCTTAAAGTCTTTGAACATGCTTAATGCTAGCGTATGGTCTTTACATTAAATGTACATTCTCCACATGAGCCTGAACAGATAATCTAGATTTCACTATAGACCTGGAGGCTAGAATTATAAATGGGTGTAGTTGCAAGGTTTTGCTGATTTAGTCGCAAAGACAACAGGTTTACAATAGTTTTGGTACACTCAGAGACCTGTACTTTTGCTAATTCATATTTACGTTTAACATATGCTCAGTATTTCCTTTGATAGAGTATGGATATGGAGCTCAGCAGTTTAAAGATGAAGAAGAAGAAACAAGGAATATGTTCCACCGGAAGAAAGGAAGTCTGAGAGCAGAGGAAAGAGGGTGGATTCCAATGTCTTTGGGCTTTCATGAGCTGGATATTGGTTCTGATTCTAAAATGTTTTGCTGGTTTTTACTTTTAATAACTGCAGACTTCTAGCAAATAAAAGTCTTATACATAAGTTTATGCTATGTGCCTTTAATGAAATACAAGTTCAGATCTCACCCTCAAAGCTCTCTAAGTCTTTATAAGTATTGAACCCCGTAAGCCAGTTCTTGAACTCACCTTGAAGAACTACAAGGACGTGACAAAGAGTTTGAACCAGGAAGTGCCCACTTCCAGTCTTACAGGACAAATGACCTGAAACATCCTCTAAGACCAAGACCCTCTCCCACTTGACTGTTCGCCACCTGCAAGCAACAAACAAAAGGAGAGGCTAGATCCAGTAAAGGAATAGCCTGACCAGCTACTGAGAATCTGTGGAGCTGCCTTCAGACATAAAGCGATGAGCCACAGATAAATGACCAGCTTAACAGCAATGCAACCAGCAACTACTGCGGAGGAGCCCAGGAGTTGTGAGCTTGACTTGTTGGTTCTAATACAGTGCACCACCACCCCTAGAACGCTTGACCTATGGATGCATGGACAACACCCCTCCTGAAACATCAGCCTAGTCTGAAAGTACTTGTGGTCAGTCTGCTCTGCTACACCTCCCTTTTCAAATGGATTCCATAGGAACCCAAGCACAAGGCCTTCACCACAAAGGGTGACATGACCCCTAAAGCAATATAACTGACGTAGCACTGCCGTGTATCCCCAATACCCTCACTTGACCTCTGCCACGGCAACAAGGTCGAGATGTGATGCTTTGTGTAGGGTCAGTTCATCAAACCAGTGAAGCAATGCAGCACGTTATGGCACCAACAGCTGTGGCAGCACAGAACTCTATATTGCAGCATGAAAGCAAAAATAAAACACATTCACTGTGAAATTACTGGGAAGGACAACAGACAAACATTTTTTTTTTTGTCGGTGCATCAATAATGCTTGGACCATTCCCATCATCACTGTACATATATCTAAAATACATGGCAGTTACCCTACTGTGTTGCTATCCTGAGACTTCCACACTCCAGGGAACACCAGCTCTAGTCATCTATTGGGTCCACCAGTGCATCAGTTACCATCCACCGTAAGTCCCTGGATGCCTGACCCCTGTCAGTCCCTAGCTCTAACAGCTTGGTACCCAGAACTGTGCACTCAGAGTGGCATGGTGGCCAGGAGCTTAGGAAGGGGACCATATTGCCTTTTTTTGTTTTGGAACTCTTTATTGATTGATTAGAGCATCACAATACATTGCAAAGGGAGAAACATAAAAAATGATTATGGGCAAGTAGAATAACACAAACAAGGCCTGTACCTGGCCACATGGTACAGCGTTGATAGTGCAACAGCAATACACAGATCCATACATATAATAGTTCGAGGACTGAGGTGTGAACCAGTATTCGTATCTCTTGGGAAGGCCCCCAACATGACAGTCCGATTTTGGATGTGAGGCCGCTCTGGGGCATGTAGAATTATGGGGGTGAGAGGCATGGTGTACAGTCAATGGCATGCGTCCACATGTATCTTCATGGGGAACGACCTGGGGGGAGGAGGGGAGTGAGGTTTAAAGTAAGTAGGGGGGAAGGAGGGCAGGGAGGAATGAGGGAGGCTAAAAGGGCAGGTATTGGGGTGAGTGGAGGGTGGAGATTGGGGGAGGTACACTTATGTAGATGTATATGTATATGTGTGACCATCGGAGGAGGCAGGGAGAGATGGATGAGTGGGTAGAGGAAAAGGGGGAGGGGCGTATTGCTTTTTATATACCCTTAAATATGAGCCAGGCAAGCGTCAAGGGTCAAAGGGGCACCAATAAAATCTCATCTTCAATTACCAGTAGTGAGGCTCACAACCCTCCTTTGGCTTATTTCTTGAACCATCTTGGTTAATTAACAAGCAAAGCGGGGGGAGGTTAAATATTGAACTGTAAGAACCCCGGCCCTCCCAGACCCATAAGAATTATATTTTAGTTTCTGCAATATATTTCCATAGACTCATACCGTAAAAGACTTCAGCAGCATACACAGTGATAAAGAGATCCACAGTTGGGTACCCGTGTCAAAGGAAAACAGAAGGATTCCTTTCTATGGCTCCACACAACTCCTGACATTGTGAAAACTGGTGCCAGCCTAGCATTACTTCCATTTGTAGACCCCATTCCTTTCCAGAGGAGTAAAGGTCCCCACACCTTTGTGTAAAAGCTTCCTGGGGATCATTGTAGGAACGAAGAGGACTCGAAAATGTTGGTTGTATGATAGTGTTCAGTGTTAACTACCTAACTAATATAATGGTTATTTAAAGAGTATCATTTTCAAAAGACAATACATTTGCATGAACCTTTAATACTTTTCATGGCATTTGTGACACATCATCCAATATCCTTTACTCCTGCTCTATTGTCATGCATGCAAAGCATAGCAAGGCTGTTTCTACCATAATTCCTGCACAAGGTACCACCATCGATCAACCACATGGAGGTGATGCAGAGGAATGACAAGGCATAAAGCATGGGCACGGATGCCAACTTCTGAAAGTCCTGGGGTTCAGGCCCATGCAATATTTCAGGTGGGGGGCTCCATTGAGCAGCTCTTCCAAGCATATCAAACCAGGGAACTGCGTAGGACCTCAGGCTCCAGCACTGAGCTTTCATCCTCAGGTGACAGTTAAGCTACTGCGTGTACTGCATGACCAAGGGAGGGGTAGGGTACCCAGGTGATGCTGTAGCATATGATCCATACTCCATGGGGGCTTTCACAGTGTGATGGGCAGTAAGGGTTTTAGGAACTCTCATGGTTTTACAGGCACGTACTATTGTGGCCATCTACCCTTGAATGGTAACATCTGCATTTGAAATGTAATCTCTGCCTTTTCACCACATCACTGATTAACATTTGGCTGCTTTCAAGAAC
The DNA here is from genome assembly GCF_031143425.1 of Pleurodeles waltl. Taxonomy (NCBI): domain Eukaryota; kingdom Metazoa; phylum Chordata; class Amphibia; order Caudata; family Salamandridae; genus Pleurodeles; species Pleurodeles waltl. Next base: position 1,647,579,439 of record NC_090445.1, read on the forward strand.
ATAATTCTAAAATCTATTTTTTTTTTTTTTTAAACTTCATTAATAGTTGCCACGTGACCCATTGCTATACGGGACACCGCCAGCCTGCTCTGGCTTTTCAGGTACCACCAGCATGTTGCATTCCGGAACTTGGGATTTTTTAAATCATTGTAAATAAGGGCCCAGAATCTAAACAATTCAAAATGGTGGAGGCTAAAACCCCTCCGCAGGTGAAGGAGTCATGGAGGAAAAAGTATAGCATGAATGGTAAAATGTTACATTTTGTAAAGCAGCATATTACACATTGATACTATTGACTGTCCTGCATGTAAAACTAAATATAAACCACGTTCATCTGTTTTATGCAAGTCCCCATTTCATGCGCATTGTGCACGAGACCATGCTCTGACAATGATGTTGACTCTAGTATAGGGTATATGTTTTTATCAGGCTTCATTCACACGCCAGACATGTGTAGAAGGGCCAACAGCAGTATTGCTTTTTGTTTTAATCAAACACAAGGGAAATGTGTCCAAATGACCAGGACAGGGCATTGATTTCATTCTGTGGTACTGTGAAGCCTATTGCGGTGACACGTCACTGATCCGCATCGCCTGCTACTGATGAAGAATGAAGTTCGAGAAGCGACATAACCACACACGAAATGCCATTTCCTAACCAATTTGCAGTTTCTATGGTTCTCCTAGACGAAGCATTACTGCCTGGGAGAAACACACAAACTGCACGAATCACACAAAACACCAGGTGCCTGCCTGTTTCACCCGACGCCAGGATTTGGGCATTTTTATAGCCCAATTTACCTCCACAAGCAGAACAGGGAAAAAAAAATTGGGGGCTTTCGCCATTTTGCAATTTGTCTCTCCCACCTCAAAAAGAGCTCCAGGAGTACAGCATAACATCTAGGATAGATTTCCACCAGTACTTCAAAACAGCACAGTTTACTCGTTCAGACTTTCCAGTGGGTGGAAAACCCATGAATTAATCATAAAACAATGCACTTTTTGCACACCCAAATGCTATTTAGATGCAGAAAAATGTGAAAATATAGTCGAGAGCAAAGACTGCAAAAGAGCCAGGGTGTGAATAAAATGGCAAAAAGCAGAGAGGCTGTGAGTGTTCAGAGGGGCAAAGAGAACAGGCACAGGAAGGGTGCAGAAGGAGCAGGGGGCAGAGAGAAGGGACTGTGTGTGAGCAGATGTTACAAGGAGCAGAAAAAACACGGGTGGCTCCTCGATTAGGGTGGAGCGTTCCCCCGCCATCAGCGTTTTTTATCGGTTTTTAGTATAAGGGGCGGGGTCACAGGCTGTGACTAGCACTGAGGAGAGTGCACACACTCCCCCTTAGCGTGCATGTATGTTTGGCCGGCTGTCTCGGGCCGGCCAAACACACATGCGCAGTAGGCTCGCTCCAGCCCGGCAACACAGTTGCGCGGCTGAAGAGAGCCTGCACAGGCTCCCAGCCAATCCTGACGCTGCTTTCAGCAGCGTCAGGATTGGCCACAGGACAGGTTGGAGCCTGTGCCTGCATGCAGCAGAGGAGACAGAAGAGCAGAGTGGTGAGGCGGTGTGCAGGTACGTTTTTTGTTTAAAATTTTTTTTTAATTGTACCCCCTCCCACACCCACCGTCCGACACCTGCGTGCCACACCTGCCACGTCTGAGGGCAGTGAGCCGCGACTGAGAGATAGCAGTGGGTACTCAGAGAGTGCAAAGTGTGGCGGCAGCGTGTGAGTAGAGAGGGCAGTGTGGAAGCAGGAAGCAGATAAGGAAATGCATAGGCCGAACGGAACGCTTGTGAGCAGAAGGGAGGAGAGAGCACGCGCAGTGCACGAACAGCAGGGGCAGTGTGAAAGCAGAAGAGAGCTGAGTGGGCTGGGGTCCACGGAGGGGACAAGGAGCAGAGGGTCATTGTGTGTGTGGAGGGTCAATGGATGAGCACATGGAGCAAAGAGGGCAGTGTATGAATAGAAGGGGCAGTAGGCACATAGATGGCATTGTGTGTCTGCAGAGGGAGCAGGAGCAGAGCGCTGGCAATGAAATGAAAGGCACAGCTCAATATTAAAGTCGCTCAAATTGCAGAAAACAAACAATTCTAATATGTGGAAGAACCACACCCCCTTGAAACCTAAAACCTATGCATCTTTCTCACAAACACATAGCAGTATTATCAATGCAAACCCCAATGATTGTCCACTCCTCAGAATATTAACAGGTAAACAACCCACTGCCTGGATATACCAGATAACTCAATACCCCATCTTAAAAAACAAGTACTAAGTCAAAATTTTCAATAATGATCTCTATCCGTATAAAAATGAACAGGAAGTATCACCAACCTCAACAGCCAATCAGAACAAACCAAGAAGCAACAACTTATATCACAGTCCCACAACTTTCAACCTTTCTTTCTAAGTCCTCAGATCACATCCTATCTCAATAGTCCAAAAGAAGCTGCATGAAAATGAACCCAAATTGTAACTAGGGATAATTTCCTCTCCTGCCTTCCTATTTGAATGATCCCCTCCTTCCAATCTATCCTGCTGCAGTGTCTCTCAATGTTCCCTGCTCTATCACATGCCTGCCACTTTTTTCTCTCCAATATACTTCAGGGAGCCAACCATACCCCTCCTTACAAATCAAACTCTCCTTCTGAATAACCAAACCTGCTCTACTCAACTTTTCCACCCTATCTTCTCATCCTAGTCTCATGAATCACAATTTCTCATTCTGTTTAAAGTCTCCTTGCAATCCCACATTAACTAATCTTCTAACCTCATCCACCCTCTTTACTCATCCCTCTTTTCCACTTGCATGAACTTTCTTGAATAATTACACTTAACACCTATTAACTTAATACATCATCGCTTGAAAATGGAGAAAATTCTTCAGTTTATTTAGCACACAAAACTAGCCCAATAACAAAGAAAATATCACAGTGCTAACCACTGGATTTACCACTAACTTTGGACTCTGAGGTACCGTGTTACTCACTCTAAAGCTCTTCAAAGCCACGTCAAGGGTATTAGGCACTATGGAAAGCAGATAAGCCAGCTAAAATCTAGTATCTTCCCAATTTATATTCAAAATTGTGTCATGTGACACATGCCCAACCAATAACTATGTGACGTTAGCTCCACTGAGGGTGGACACCGCACCATTCCAAACATTACAGGGGCACTACTTTCACCACATTCATAGTCGCCCCTCTGTTGACAACTTCTTTTATAAGCAGAAAATGAGCAAACACCAGAAAAAGGAAAAATATCACTAGTGTGTGCTCATCCCACAGACTGAAGCACCGTGGCTGTGTGTTTGAAATCAATTTACATGTCTGACTTCGAGCTGTTAAATTATACATGACTCTTCATTTATTCATGCTGTCAAACACCAGCTTTTACTGTCGCAACTTTGATGCGGTATGTCACCGATTTCTCACCGCAGCATGACTACGCTGACTGCTAGGCCTACACGTACAGTGTAAGATACCTCCATGACAGCCGCCACCCCCTCCCTCAGAGAAAAACACGTTAGACACAGACACATGTAACTGAGTTGACCAGCAAGCGGTCAAGATTTCCGGCCCTATGGCCTAGAGCATGGGTACTCACAAACTTTTTCTCGGGGGCCAAAATTGTAGTATGGTTTGCGGCCGAGGGCCGCACTGAAGTGACAGCGGGGGGCGGGGCTTAGAGGGGGCGGGGCTTAGAGGGGGAACAACCACCCCACCCCCTTTTTCAAAACAATGCCCCTACCCCAGTAACACACACAGAAAGCACACATACAGCGCCATCTGCTCTCACCCCTACCCCAGTAACACACACAGCGCCATCTGCTCTCACCCCTACCCCAGTAACACACACTGCGCCATCTGCACACAGCGCCATCTGCTCTCACCCCACCCCAGTAACACACACACACAGCGCCATCTGCTCTCACCCCTACCCCAGTAACACACACAGCGCGCACACACACAGCGCCATCTGCTCTCACCCCTACCCCAGTAACACACACAGCGCGCACACATACAGCGCCATCTGCTCTCACCCCTACCCCAGTAACACACACAGCGCGCACACACACAGCGCCATCTGCTCTCACCCCTACCCCAGTAACACACACAGCGCCATCTGCTCTCACCCCTACCCCAGTAACACACATTGCGCCATCTGCACACAGCGCCATCTGCTCTCACCCCTACCCCAGTAACACACACTGCGCCATCTGCACACAGCGCCATCTGCTCCCACCCCTACCCCAGTAACACACACAGCGCCATCTGCACACAGCGCCATCTGCTCTCACCCCTACCCCAGTAACACACACAGCGCCATCTGCTCTCACCCCTACCCCAGTAACACACACTGCGCCATCTGCACACAGCGCCATCTGCTCCCACCCCTACTCCAGTAACACACACAGCGCCATCTGCTCTCACCCCTACCCCAGTAACACACACTGCGCCATCTGCACACAGCGCCATCTGCTCCCACCCCTACCCAGTAACACACACAGCGCCATCTGCTCTCACCCCTACCCCAGTAACACACACTGCGCCATCTGCACACAGCGCCATCTGCTCTCACCCCACCCCAGTAACACACACAGCGCCATCTGCTCTCACCCCTACCCCAGTAACACACACAGCGCGCACACACACAGCGCCATCTGCTCTCACCCCTACCCCAGTAACACACACAGCGCGCACACATACAGCGCCATCTGCTCTCACCCCTACCCCAGTAACACACACAGCGCGCACACATACAGCGCCATCTGCTCTCACGCCTACCCCAGTAACACACACTACATTAAAAACAAATAAATAAATAACCAAAGAGCCTTACCTGACTCAAAGCACTGTAAAGATGCCACAAATGTGGAACAGCAGGCAGGCAGGCGGGCAGCAGACGTGGAGCCGGTTACAGGAAGCAGACGACCAAAGCCCCATAAAAGTTAGCTGCAAGCGCTGACTTTTATGGGGCTTTGGCTTCCAGGATCGTCAGGGCAACGCCATAAACAATGGCCGCCGTATGTAAACATAGAGGAGGGCCGTGGGAGCATGCTCCCGCGGCCCTCTTCTATGTTTACATACTGCTGCCATTATGATGTGCCGTTTGGTGTGCGTCTCGCGGGCCGCCAAGCTAGGTCCGTGGGGCCGCTGGCGGCCCGCGGGCCGTACTTTGAGTACCGTTGGCCTAGAGTGAACAGGAAACTGACAAAGGAAAATAAAATGGAGTACGCTGCAAGTGGCACCCGTGGGACTCGCTGGTTTCTCCTTGAACGTGTGCAGGTAGATCAGTGTGAGAGTCCGCTTTTTAGGCGTTGCCCGAGACGTGCATGTGCATTCGGCAAAATCTTTTGTTAACAACAAAAACACAAGCTCAAAACAGCCTTAGAGCCGGCCTATTACTTACCAATACTTATCACTGGTTGGCTTCCATGTCACTCGTTTCCTTTCTTCTTAATAGTCAGTGCCTCCTGCTTCCTCCTATGGCTTCAGTCTTTGTTCCTGCCATGGAGCATGGACCTAGCACAGCTTACAGCCAGTACTTTCCACTGGCTGTGCACTCCTGCAGGTATATAGGTATATATATATTTTGTTTTTAAAAAAATTGCCATGCAATTTCCCTTCTCCTGGGGGGTCCTTCCAGTGGCATAACAAAACCTGGGGGGGGCCTGCAAGGTAAGATGATGGAGGGGGGGCTGTTACCCATTCTCCAACTGCCTTACTGCTTCTGAGTGTATTTGTTTGCAGCTGGCCAGGCCAAGGGGCTCCCCTTTGACATAAACAGTTTGGGAAACTCTGCTGTAGATCAGGGAAGGGCTGACCTGACAGGTCAGTCTGTGGCTGTTTTTCTGGCAGGTTGTAGGCCTGTTCCATGGTTTGGTGGGTCGATTTTTACTGCTGAATTCCCTGCTACTCCAAACATTACCTGCAACAAGCCCAAATGCATGCATTCGCCAGAACCTTGACAAACACACATACAGATTTGCAAACCTGGACCATCTTTATTTTTTGTGCCCGGACCTATTTTCTGTCCCAGTCCAACTTCGCATGCCAATATCAGAAGTGCACTTTACAAATGCTGGTAACTCAACATGGCACAATGATGATGGGTGAAATGCACTCTAAAGGGCTGACCTAAAGCTCTACCCAGACTCTCTTCCAAAACCTATCCTCGTTTTCCCTCCTGCCCCAAACTCGCATTGATCCTCTTCTTTCTGCTATCGTCCTAGTATCCGAGTGCGTGAAATAGGCAGAAAGGTGACAGGTTGGCGTCTTCCATCAAATGGGCAACAAATACGCATCTCACAGAGTCTGCAGTGCAAGTGTTTCTTGCAACCTCTGTAGCTAGGACAGGTCCCTCTACGAAACATCTGCCCAAGCATGAGCTATCACTGGTTTGAATTTCGCCGGCATCATGCCAGAGGAGTAACAAAGTGCTGAGGAACCCACAACATGAAATCTTAACTCCGAAGATGGTGGAGGACTCAAGCCACTGCTGAGCAGTGTCAGCTGAGAGTGGTGGAAAGTACTCAAGCTGGTGCAGAGCTGCATAAACTGGGTGAGGTGGGAAGTACTGAAGCTGGTGCAGAGGTGCATCAATTGAGAGAGGCGGGAATTACTCAAGATGGGGCAGAGCTGCCTCAACTGGGTGAGGTGGGAAGTACTCAAGCTGGTGCAGACCTGCATTAACTCGGTGAGGTGGGAAGTACTCAAGCTGATGCAGATCTGCATCAATTGAGAGAGGCGGGAAGTACTCAAGCTGGTGCAGAGCTGCATCAAATGAGAGAGGCGGGAAGTACTCAAGCTGGCGCTGAGCTGTATCCACCGAGAGAAGTGGAAAGTACTCAAGCTGGTGCAGAGCTGCATCAACTGAGAGAAGTGGAAAGAACTCAAGATGGTACAGAGCTGCATCAACTGGGTGAGGTGGGAAGTACTCAAGCTGGTGCAGAGCTGCATCAACTGGGTGAGGTGGGAAGTACTCAAGCTGGTGAGGAGATGCATCAACTGGGTGAGGTGGGAAGTACTCAAGCTGGCGCTGAGCTGTATCAACTAGGAGAGATGGGAAGTACTCAAGCTCGTACAGAGCTGCATCAACTGGGTGTGGTGGGAAGTATTCAAGCTGGATTATAGCTGCATCAACTGGGAGAGGAGGGAAGTACTCATGCTGGTACAGAGCTCTGTCAGCTGAGAGTGGCAGGAAGTACTCATGCTGGTTCAGAGCTGCATCAACTGGCTGAGGTGGGAAGTACTCAAGCTGGTGCACAGCTGCATCAACTTGGTGAGGTGGGAAGTACCCAAGCTGGTGCAGGAGCTGCATCAACTGGGTGAGGTGGCAATTACCCAAGCTGGTGCAGAGCTGCATCAACTGGGTGAGGTGGGAAGTACTCAAGCTGGTTCAAAGCTGCATCAACTGGGAGAAGTGGGAAGTACTCATGCTGGTGCAGAGCTGCATCAATTGAGAGAGGACGGAAGTACTCAAGATGGTGCAGAGCTGCATCAATTGAGCGAGGAGGGAAGTACTCAAGCAGGTGCACAGCTGCATCAATTGAGAGAGGAGGGAAGTACTCAAAGCAGGTGCAGAGCTGCATCAATTGAGAGAGGATGGAAGTACTCAAGATGGTGCAGAACTTTATCAACTGAGTGAAGTGGGAAGTATTCAAGCTGTATTAACAGAGAAAAGTGGGAAGTACTCGTGCTGGTGCAGAACTGCATCAACTGAGAGGAGGGAAGTACTCAAGCAGGTGCAGAGCTGCATCAATTGAGAGAGGATGGAAGTACTCAAGCTGGTGCAGAGCTGCATCAACTGAGAGAAGTGGAAGTACTCAAGCTGGTGCAGAACTGCATCAATTAGGAGAGGCAGGAACAACTCAAGCTGGTTCAGAGCTGCATCAACTGGGAGAGGCGGGAAGTTCCCAAGCTGGTGCAGCGCTCTGTCATCTGAGAGTGTTGGGAAGTACTCAAGCTGGTGCAGAGCTGCATCAACTAAGAGGAAGGACGTACTCAAGCTGGTGTAGAGCTGCATCAACTGAGAGAAGTGGAAAGAACTCAAGCTGTTGCAGAGCTGCATTAACTTGGAGAGGCGGGAAGTACTCCAAGTGCTGCAGCGCTGCATCAACTGGGTGAGGTGAGAAATACTCAAGCTGATGTAGAGCTGTATCAACTGAGAGGAGTGGGGAGCGCTCAAGCTGGTGCAGAGCTGCATTAACAAGGTGAAGTGGGAAGTACTCCAATTGATGCAGAGCAGCGTCAACTAGGAGAGATGGGAAGTACTCAAGCTGGTGCAGAGCTCCATCAACTGGGAGAGGTGAGAAGTACTCAAGATGGGGCAGAGCTGCATCAACAGGGAGAGGCGGGAAGTACTCAAGCTAGCGTAGAGCTGTGACATCTGACAGGAGCGGGGAAGTACTCAAACTGGTGCACAGCTCTGTCAGCTGAGAGTGGCGGGAAGTACTCAAGCTGGTGCAGAGCTGCATTAACTGGGTGAGGTGAAAAGTACTCCAGTTAGTGCAGAGCTGCATCAACTAGGTGAGGTGGGAGGTACTCAAGGTGGTGCAGAACTGCATCAACTGGGAGAGGTGGGAAGTACTCAAGATGCTGAAGAGCTTTGCCAATCAGCAGAGGTCAGCTCTTAATACAAACGTGAATGCAAAGTCAAACTGCATGTGGTTTGGAAAAGGCCTGAAACTAAACTGTTCTCGATCACTTTTACCTGAACTAGTCACAAAAGGGTAAAGTTGCTGAAAAATATCCGACTGGCACCCTATCCCACCCCTGGAGCCAACTGGAGTGCAACTTCTTCCATTGATTCAATATTCAAAGTGTCGCCCGCTTTCAGTGCTCCTCGCTATCCAAAATGCATCTAAAAGCGCTTTATAAAACTTAAATAAATAAAGGAAGAAAAAGGAGCATGAATACAAACTGTCTTTAGCAGGCCAAAGGCGCAGATTACAGAGACTACCCGGGGTCTGGCTTGGTGTATGGTGTCTTGAAAAGTCTTGGTGGCCTTCCAGGTGGTTGTGAGATCTGAAGCGTCTAATGTCGCCAGGAGAGAGTTTAATTTCCTGGGAGCAGAACATGAGGACTTTGGAGTATTTTTTTTTGTATTTTTTTTTTTTTAGCTTTTAGTTTTTGTAGGTGTGCCAATTTTTTTTTATCGCACGTGAAAAAAAGATCCCCAACAAAAGAAAGAAGTGCTGGGTTTGTAGACCGAATGAATAGTAAAATCGAGCCAAAATACCGCCAATGAATATTTATGAAGCACATTAACATATAGTGAATCTCAGTGAAGATTATTTGCATATTGGATGGCCATTTTGAAAACCAGGCTGAAATTTACTGTTCGGTGGCCCTAATGTTGCTTTCGACGTCCGAACCAGATGGTGGGTAGTGCTGAGCCAAGGCCCATGTGCATTTAAGAACAAGGGCGGTGTCCATCTGTACTTCGCGAATCGAAATTCCATCAAAGAAAAATGACTTGTAATGTCCAGAGCCAACTCTAGATGGCAAAAGTAATTAAAAACCGTGTGTCCACAGCAAGACATGCTATGAACAGCAAATTTTGTAGATAGCACAGTTTACAAGGAGTTTACTAGGAAAGAGCTCTAGAAATGACTAAACTAGACCCCAGCAAGAATCAGTCCCATCACAACAGTGTGGGCAGACGGCTGCACTAGGTTCTCCTACTGCGCCTGCCCACTAGCCAGAAGCCCTAGCGCAGGTTGGGTTCTGCATCCCTCCCAGTGCTCAGCTTGAGCCAGCATCAGGTACTCCACAGCCAGCAGCCCCAGTAAGACACAGTAAATATTTATTGCTGCTTTTAGGAACTGAACGACTTAGCAAAGCAGCCAGCAGATGTCCACCCAGACTGCAAAGCTCCAACACTGAGGTCAAGAATTTATTACCTGAAATGATGAGTTCCTCCTGGGACACTGGACCTGAAATCTTCCTAACTGCCTCAGATTCATGGCCCATCTCAGCACTTAAGCCACTCAATATCATTATTTCATTCATGCAGTCAATACTAATGTTCATAACGCACAGGTTAGGTAGATAATATTACACCAAGCAATAAATCTTCATAAAGTATTGAGGTATTTTGCTTGTGCTGCTGGAACACGGGCTGTCTGAAGCCTTGTCCTCGCGTCTTCCTTTCTGGATTGAAGTGCTCTGAAGCAGCGTCAGCACAAAATAACAATGATAATAAATATGCAAATGACAACATCTTAACTAAATCGAATAAAAAAAATATCTACGTAAGTTTCAACTATGCAACACATATAAAAAATAAACTTTAATCCACATATGTCTGGTCAAGTGACCCTGATTGCCTTCGTTTAGAAAACACGTAAATAAAATTCAAAAGTTATAACAACCATTTTTTCACAAGTTTGAAATGAAAATGTTACATTCAATGAACATATAATGGGGTTCCACAAAATATGAGGCCACTGATTTCTCTGGACTTCTAAAATTCCATATTTAACCATTCACAGCACTCATTTACTTTTTATTTTTAAATAAAGAAAACAAGAACCAAAAGCCGCCAACATGCTCAGTCATCCATCTATAGGTAAGGAATATTAAAATTCTTAAAGGTTCTATTTTTGGCCTGTGAGTTCTTAGACGCTTAAGAAACAGCCACAAGCTAAGTTCAAGATAAAACTGCTGGAGGCAAAGAAAGGATCCCTGCCCCTGAGGGGCGACAAGAGAAAGACCATGTACAGGAAAAACTCATTAGTGTCAAGGTTATGGAATGGCAACATCTTGTTCTCCCTTTAAAGAGCATTAAATATTGAGCCTTGAGTTAATTTGAAGATGATGGCAAGTTGCAGTGAGCATGCACTTGAAACATTCATGATCGCCCACGACACAGCTATTCATCGCTCTCAACCACTCTGAAGAGAACAGGTCTATCATTATCAAGGCAAGGGCATGTGGGACCACGTAAAGTCGGAGACTGTGAAGAAGCCGATTGCTTTCAGACCTCACAGATGTCACTACTAGCTTTTTGCAGAGCACCTGATAAATCCCTAGAATAAGGCAACCTAGTCTGCGGCAAGCAACTTGCAACAAGTGATGGCCAATTTTTCACTAGGTCCCGGCAGTTTTGTTTTGAAGCCAGGCATTTTTGGAGATATTTGCACCAATAACCAATGCAAAACAACACCTAAACTGACTGAATATTTTTTGAATAGCTGCTGCCACGGTCAGGTCAGGAAGGAAGTAAAATTGCCCGTCACCAGTGCAAAACTGCCCAATACCATCATATTTTACGTGACCTTATAAGATGTTCACCATTAATGAAGGATTTACCATGGTAATACCATCCTCCTCTGCACTTTGAAGGTACAATCTCCTGTAGATGGCAATAAAACTTAGTTACACTATCTTCTTGTGCAATGGAATTTTTCTACCTTGGTATGAGGATTTGTAGACCAATTTAGCTATAACCTGCCCCCTGTGCCTGGCAACCACTTGCAGGTGCTGTCTTCTGGAGACCCAGAATGGTCATTATATTCACCACAAAAACATTTTGACACCTCTTTTCCTGTATGAAAGATGCTATAGAGCTTTTAGCCTTGTGCGGGTTTAACTTAGCAAGTCAATTTTCAGTATGCAGTCATTCTACCCTAATATCTGAGATTAGATAATTTATAAATGGGATCAGAGGTCCTAAAGTTAGTAAACCGTTTTGTAGTTCAGCATTGCAACCTCACACAGCCTTGGTCTGATCAATCTCCCACAGCCCTGGTGTGAGTTATCTCTTAGGACTATGGCATCAGCAATCTCCCAGCAGCTGTGATGTGGCAATATCTCATTTAAAAATGTCAGCACTTTCCCATATATTAGTAGACCCATTCTCAGCAATCTTTCATAGATTAGTATGCCATCTGTGTTCTCCTGCAGCTTGATGTCCAGAATTTTATATAGTAGGCTGGTGTCTGAGATCTTTAATGTGATGTCAGTAATATTCTACAGACTGGTACAGGGATCATCCATGTCTGTGCATATCTTTTCATAGAGCCCCTATAACTTTGAGGTCAAAGACCGTGTATAGTTTGTGCCAAAGACTGACTATTTTTTTTCAGTGGCCTTGGATAGTTTGGTGTTGGGTGTCTTCTAGAGTACATGAAATTGTTGGGTGCTCATGACATCCTACATCCACAATACCAAGGGATGCTCACCCCACCACCGCACCCCTGGCTCCCCCACGTCAAACTTGACATCATCCTAGCATAAAACTCTACGATGCTCCCCCCAAAAAATTATGGACTAGCATTAAACCATAGAGCAAACCAACCACTGTGGATGTTGGATGTCACAGACACACTACAATTTCATGCCGGTTGCTGTGTAAAGTTAGATCTGGGGTATGCTCTACCGTTGGATGTCTAGTATAATGCAGTTGAGTTCTATAGATGATGTGGTTGAATACTATAGATGATGTGGTTGAGTTCTATAGAAAATGCAGTGGGTGTGCTACAGGTTTATGCAGGAGGATTGATAGAGGTTGAGATCTTTTATTATTCCTAGCAGTATTGTTAAGTTGTGACATGTTGGCTGACTGATAAATATACCCGGACTCAACCCATAAAATTGTAAAATACTTCACAGGTTAAACATTGAAGCCAGGATTCTATTTAAATCTATGTGTTTACCATATCGGCCCACCTATTGTTCTGGGCTGGTATTTCCTAAACATAAGCTGGTAAGATAAACTTATGCTAGAAATCGGCATTTAACTAACCTCGTGCTGTTACAGGGCCAGTGGTTCCCCAAAATTAGGACGGGCCATCACACTTTTTCTGCTTTGATCCCAATATCACCTGTTTCCATCGTATCTACCTCAGACCTGATTTTGTTCGGGGGGAATTAAAAACTTAGCTTTGTTTGATCTCACATTTGTATTTTTCTGCAGTTCTCATTCCAGGTTAGCCACCTTAAACATTAGCGCCAAGAAATCCTGTGGAGAGATCTACAAGCAAAATAATAAAATAAAGATAAATGCATTTGGCCGTCGAGGTGCCCCATTTGCATTTTGAGGTTTCGGTTTATGTTCGAGATATTCTATTGCTTGACGAGGCAGAGATTTCTAATAGCTCGATTTGAGGGTACTTCATAATTTGATAAGTACCTTTCTCTTGTTTTTAGGTCAGTGGTTGTATGTCTGGGGGAGTGGAGAGGAGTTCAATCATTTGGTTCCAGAGTCCGCTGGCTTATGGCAGGTTTGTCTTTTCTCATCAGCGTGTATGAATGATTCCAGGCATGAGTCTGGGGTCATGGCTGGGGTAGTACCTTATAAATCAACGTGTGTACGATGTAATCTACTGTGAGTCACACAACATCAGCTGCTAATGCAAGAACTCACCGTCATGACATGAACTTGAACTCGCCTGCTGTCACTTTTAATCTGCCCACGCCGATTACACGATGATCATACCAACCCACAGCTTGGCGTCAACGAAAGTCCACAACGGAGAGAACTGGTGACAGAGGTTTTCAAAAAACAAGAAATCGTTTCAGTTAGGTTTTGGTGGAGTTAGCTATCTCCTGGTGCATGCTGTATATTGTAAAGCTTCTGTATTAAAGAGACCCATTGGATGGGACTTGCCCTTCTACTTCCACTGGTCTTTTGTGTGCAAGAGCATGTATGAGCTCTAGGGTAGAAGAAGTCTAGGCAGCTTCGCATGGTGTCACTGGGGGACTAGATTATCCAACAAGTGCCAAATAGTGTCCATTGCCAAGGGTTTAATGTGGGAGGATGGGAGAGATGTGAATGCTTCTTGTACCACCCCCGGCAACAGTTTTAATCCAAATAGACGAAATGGAAACAGGATGTAGAATCATTGATTAATGACATTTAGTTTTCATGGTTATCAAAGTGTTTAAAGTCATGAGCAGGTGAGGGAATCTGAAGAATATTAAATCTAGATCTACGGTGCAACAAGGCTCCATGAAGGAAAACAAGCACTGGCAATGCCAAAAAACATTTTCAGCATTGTTGTGCTGCTTGGCCAAAAAGAAACAAACAAGCGTTTGCAATGCCTCGCGTTTGCTAGTGTTAGAACTATTAGCATTGTAAACTCCTAACTGGACTTTTCTTGCCACTTAAACTGAAAATAAAAAGTAAAACAGTTGACATAATTAAGCAGATTCAAAGCTCCATGGCCGCCATGAGCATGAAGTAGAGACACAAAAGGAAAAATAAGTTTGCTTGCATTCAAACATATCGGCAAACATGCAATTACCCATATAACAGGGTCCATGGCCAAGACGGTGAATTAAGAGCCCCAAGGAGGGACAAACATAAAGCATTTACCAATGATAACAAGGGAGTTTAGAAAGGCAAGCCTACGAATGAGAAAAAGTGATGGTCTGAAGCAAAAGTGATGGGTTGAATTCTGTGGCAGATGGTAATGCAGTAGAGTGGTAGAAGGTGATATAGTAGATATTAGAGGCTACTGAGTAGTGTAGTAGAAGGGGTTATAATACAGTGTAGAAGGTGATATTGCAGAACGGTAGAAGGTGCTAAAGTAGAGTAGTAGAAGGTGATATAGTAGCTTGTACAGGTTACTGCAGTACAGTGGTAGAAGGGGTTATAGTACAGTGTAGAAGGTGAGATAGTAGAGTGGTAGAAGGTGATATAGTAGCTGGTACAGGTTACTGCAGTAGAGTGGTAGAAGGGGCTATAGTACAGTGTAGAAGGTGATATAGTAGCAGTAGAGTAGTAAAGGGGTTATAGTACAGTGTAGAAGGTGATATAGTAGCAGTAGAGTAGTAGAAGGGATTATAATACAGTGTAGAAGGTGATATTGCAGAACGGTAGAAGGTGCTAAAGTAGAGTAGTAGAAGGTGATATAGTAGCTTGTACAGGTTACTGCAGTACAGTGGTAGAAGGGGTTATAGTACAGTGTAGAAGGTGAGATAGTAGAGTGGTAGAAGGTGATATAGTAGCTGGTACAGGTTACTGCAGTAGAGTGGTAGAAGGGGTTATAGTACAGTGTAGAAGGTGATATAGTAGAGTAGTAGAAGGCGATATAGTAGCTGGTACAGGTTACTGCAGTAGAGTGGTAGAAGGGGTTATAGTACAGTGCAGAAGGTGATATAGTAGCAGTGGAGTAGTAGAAGGGGTTATAGTACGGTGTAGAAGGTGATATAGCAGAACGGTAGAAGGTGCTAAAGCAGAGTAGTAGAAGGTGATATAGTAGCTTGTACAGGTTACTGCAGTAGAGTGGTAGAAGGGGCTATAGTACAGTGTAGAAGGTGATATAGTAGCAGTAGAGTAGTAAAGGGGTTATAGTACAGTGTAGAAGGTGATATAGTAGCAGTAGAGTAGTAGAAGGGATTATAATACAGTGTAGAAGGTGATATTGCAGAACGGTAGAAGGTGCTAAAGTAGAGTAGTAGAAGGTGATATAGTAGCTTGTACAGGTTACTGCAGTACAGTGGTAGAAGGGGTTATAGTACAGTGTAGAAGGTGAGATAGTAGAGTGGTAGAAGGTGATATAGTAGCTGGTACAGGTTACTGCAGTAGAGTGGTAGAAGGGGTTATAGTACAGTGTAGAAGGTGATATAGTAGAGTAGTAGAAGGCGATATAGTAGCTGGTACAGGTTACTGCAGTAGAGTGGTAGAAGGGGTTATAGTACAGTGCAGAAGGTGATATAGTAGCAGTGGAGTAGTAGAAGGGGTTATAGTACGGTGTAGAAGGTGATATAGCAGAACGGTAGAAGGTGCTAAAGCAGAGTAGTAGAAGGTGATATAGTAGCTTGTACAGGTTACTGCAGTAGAGTGGTAGAAGGGGCTATAGTACAGTGTAGAAGGTGATATAGTAGCAGTAGAGTAGTAAAGGGGTTATAGTACAGTGTAGAAGGTGATATAGTAGCAGTAGAGTAGTAGAAGGGATTATAATACAGTGTAGAAGGTGATATTGCAGAACGGTAGAAGGTGCTAAAGTAGAGTAGTAGAAGGTGATATAGTAGCTTGTACAGGTTACTGCAGTAGAGTGGTAGAAGGGGTTATCGTACAGTGTAGAAGGTGATATAGCAGAGTAGTAGAAGGTGATATAGTAGCTTGTACAGGTTACTGCAGTAGAGTGGTAGAAGGGGCTATAGTACAGTGTAGAAGGTGATATAGTAGCAGTAGAGTAGTAGAAGGGGTTATAGTACAGTGTAGAAGGTGATATAGTAGCAGTAGAGTAGTAGAAGGGATTATAATACAGTGTAGAAGGTGATATTGCAGAACGGTAGAAGGTGCTAAAGTAGAGTAGTAGAAGGTGATATAGTAGCTTGTACAGGTTACTGCAGTAGAGTGGTAGAAGGGGTTATCGTACAGTGTAGAAGGTGATATAGCAGAGTAGTAGAAGGTGATATAGTAGCTTGTACAGGTTACTGCAGTAGAGTGGTAGAAGGGGCTATAGTACAGTGTAGAAGGTGATATAGTAGCAGTAGAGTAGTAGAAGGGGTTATAGTACAGTGAAGAAGGTGATATAGTAGCAGTAGAGTAGTAGAAGGGATTATAATACAGTGTAGAAGGTGATATTGCAGAACGGTAGAAGGTGCTAAAGTAGAGTAGTAGAAGGTGATATAGTAGCTTGTACAGGTTACTGCAGTACAGTGGTAGAAGGGGTTATAGTACAGTGTAGAAGGTGAGATAGTAGAGTGGTAGAAGGTGATATAGTAGCTGGTACAGGTTACTGCAGTAGAGTGGTAGAAGGGGTTATAGTACAGTGTAGAAGGTGATCTAGTAGAGTAGTAGAAGGTGATATAGTAGCTGGTACAGGTTACTGCAGTAGAGTGGTAGAAGGGGTTATAGTACAGTGCAGAAGGTGATATAGTAGCAGTGGAGTAGTAGAAGGGGTTATAGTACGGTGTAGAAGGTGATATAGCAGAACGGTAGAAGGTGCTAAAGCAGAGTAGTAGAAGGTGATATAGTAGCTTGTACAGGTTACTGCAGTAGAGTGGTAGAAGGGGCTATAGTACAGTGTAGAAGGTGATATAGTAGCAGTAGAGTAGTAAAGGGGTTATAGTACAGTGTAGAAGGTGATATAGTAGCAGTAGAGTAGTAGAAGGGATTATAATACAGTGTAGAAGGTGATATTGCAGAACGGTAGAAGGTGCTAAAGTAGAGTAGTAGAAGGTGATATAGTAGCTTGTACAGGTTACTGCAGTAGAGTGGTAGAAGGGGTTATCGTACAGTGTAGAAGGTGATATAGCAGAGTAGTAGAAGGTGATCTAGTAGCTGGTACAGGTTACTGCAGTAGAGTGGTAGAAGGGATTATAGTACAGTGTAGAAGGTGATATAGCACAATGGTAGAAGGTGATATAGTAGCTGGTACAGGTTACTGCAGTAGAGTGGTAGAAGCAGCCCCTGATTAACAGGAAGTAACAGAGTAAAGTGAAAACAGCAATCGGTAGAGGTGGTATCAGAATGTTATGTACTGTAGTGCAGCTGTGATAAAAATTATCTTGTTCAAGAATTGAAAGACGTAATGTAGGATAGTGGTCCTCAGTGATGCAGCAGCATGAAGTAATGAGGCAGTGTAATATTGATTTTTTGCTTATTTTTTTTTTTTTATAGCACAGCAAGACCAAAAAGTATCCGTACGCTTTACACGTACCCAACATTTGAGACGATCTCTCCTACAAAGAACAAGATGTTGCTGTATGAACTGATATAGAATCAATGAATTTAAGACAAATACCTAGGTGTTGAATTCATAATAAAACTGCTTTGGAGACATCATTATGAGGAATTATGCACCAAGGGGACTGAATTAAACTGAAGGGAAGAGTTTAGAGGCCAAGAAACATATGCAATAAAGAGATCTAGTAACCAGACAGACAGAGAAGACATTGCGCGGAGTAGGACTTGTAAGGTATGACCCATTAAGGTAGTGTTAATTGATTCAGCAGGACATAAGTATTGATTAGGCAAAGTAGACTGATCATGGTACACATAACTGATGCACAAAGTACTACAGCGCTAAATGTTATAAAAACATTGATTTGTCTGCAGGATTGCCCAAAAATGGTGTAAACATTTCCTTGACCCAAGATTCCAAGAGATGGCTAACAGACGCTGATACGCTCTCACGTCAGGAATAGGCGTACAATAACCTAACATCTTTGATCCTACCATACACATGCACTGAGTAACAAAAGCTAAGGAGGACTTTCCTCTTTTATTCCTCTTTAGACAGTTTGATTGGAGGGACAAGGATCTGGTGATAAACATATGGCCTCCTGTCCATTTAGGTGTTAACTCAGGAATACCATGGGCAAAGTGTGAAGGAAAAGAATAGTATTGGGGTGCATGAGGAACTTTTTTTGTGGGAAAAGTAACACTGGTTAAATGATTCAGAAATGCCTATGTATACAACTAAGAGAATCGCAAATCCCATTGTTTTATTTGCTGCTCCCTTCACCTGGAAACTTAAGTCAAAATGAATATACATAGAAACTTGCTGCAACTTGTAAATTTAATTTGCAAAGAATGGAATTTCATCTTGCCAAAGAAGTACAGTTTTGGACCCAAAATTATTACAGCGGATACAGAAAGAAAGAGCAAATAAGTAAATGATGTCAGCAAGAAACATAAAAGTATAGAGTGCTTTGAGGGATAAGAATTTAGCAAATCCACCAGCCCCAAACCTGTGAGACTGTAGCCACTCTGTTAGAGAAGGTACATTTTCTTATTCCTAGAGCGGGGCAATGAATATTATGTCCAAGCCCACTGTTGCGGGCTAGTTACACACAATCCATCATTCTCTAAGATCTTGGTCAATATTATGGACTCAACTGCAGCTGGTGTGTTCCTAACTTGGGTTGAGGGTCGAAGAGGGCAGAGAAGATTGTCACCACCGGCATTCCTTAGATGAGAACTTCTCCTTCCTTTCTCTCTCCCTAATCCTTTGCTAAAGTTAACATCATACACTATCGCGTATTAAGACTGCAGCGATGGATGTTTCCATAGTAGTTTTAATCTTTACTGAAGTCTATTAAAAGAAGTAAGTTGAGAGCAGTTTCATGTACAGAATTTGGCCTATAAAGACCATAAACCGGCCAAATTGCCAACCCCATCTCTTTAAACCTGCAGCTTTCTGAGTGTTATTAATGCAACAGGGCTGGTCAATCACATTAGAAAATATAGGAACACTCTTAGGGTATCAGCCAAGACGTGACAGCAATAAAGGACTTCAACACTATTTACCAGTGATTTTCTTCAATTGATACTTTTTTGTGATTGTCCAAGTCCTTTTCTAATGATTTCTTCACATCGTAGTATGTTGTGACAAACAAATCCAGGAATGCTTTAAAACTGCACCAGTTTCTCAATTGTTCCTCATACATGTACCAAATCTCCGTAATGGGCAACCCACTTTTATCCCATTGAATTTCTTGCTCTTCAATGTAATATATTAATTTGAGTGTCATTTTTACAAGCTGGGGTAACCTCAAATGTTAGGAGAAGGATGCAAGAGCCAACCTATCCCAATCCTTCACCGCAGGCTTCCTTAAATGTGGACCTTTTTCCCCTACCATGGAAGATTGTTAACTATGATCTATCTTGAAACGTATGCGAACAGGCAACTTTTATAGAAAGATCCAGGAGATGTTAAAAAGCACGGCCAGGCTGCCCAACGTATGAAGAGTGATAGAAGCCAACTAATGTTAAAGAGAGAGAATGCTGCAGAAATGAGATACCTGCTGAATGCTAATCTTCCCTGGAATCGAAAGTCAGAGCAGTGGTCAATAATTAACTCTTTGAGGTCTAACTTCTATGTAAATATTTGTCTTTTGTTCATTCCTAGGCTGGCTGGATCAATACTGTGGAACAACACACACAATAATATTGAATTAACTCTTCCCTGAAACACCGTAATAGACTTCCAAAATACTGCCTCCTCTGCCAGTGGAAATCAAGCACCAAGTACATATGAATGAGCCACGACTGGGGATGTCAACACAGGAAGAAAATATCTTTAGTCAATGATATCCAAAGCCTTGGGCAACTTGCAGTTGAACCACAAATCCTCGACCAGTGAGTTACCAGCATCATGCTTACGATCCCAGGCCAGCTTCCCTCCAAGATTTTACTAGACTTTTTTTTAAACAAAGGATGCCAACATCGGTACACTTCTAAACTGTAGGGCACATCTATCATACGGTCTCTGTGATTAACCAATCACTCCACCTTTAGGCTCAGGGATGAAACAAAAGACCTGACATATTTCAGATACAGCTATTAATCATAAACTAAATAGGATGTTACATTATGTTTGTTTGTGTAATGCGCTAATCCCTCATGAGTGTATCCAGGCGCTATGCATTTGGGTAGGCGGCTGTCTCCCTGGTACGTTTATTTGAAGAACCATGTTCTCAGCTTTTTGCAGAACTCGAGAAGTGATGCGGAGGCTCTGATGTGATATCAGAGGTCGTTCCATTTTTACGTAGAGTACACACGCCAATCAATCAAGATGGGAAAGCAAAAGTGGGCTCCTCAAACCCTAGTGGGTGGGTGGGTACACCCTCAAGGCATCATCAGACCTAGTCTTGCAGTGCTTGAGGAGATACCTCACTCAGCCATTCAACAGCACCACTTACACAGCAGGACTGTTTACTTTGTCACATTTTTATAGCGCTGTATAGCTCTTGGTCATAGTTTCTGATGCCATATCATCGTCAGTTGAGTTATTTGACCACTCAACAGTGACCAGATGACACCTGGTCATTGCACTACAAAAGCTGATCACAAAAGTCGCTTTTTAGGCATTACCCCTGCAGTCCTTGGCGGAGTGGGTAGTTCTCACACACTGGCTGAAACATCATGCTCCTCGTAAAGGGCATGTCCATCTTTTTTCTATCTTCTGGAGACAGTATCCACCCCTCATCACAGATGGGCCCTGGAGATGGCCAGTACCGGTGACAGCTTCTGTGGAGAGGTTGTTCTGTAACTATTATGTCAAATCATGCCCATTTATGAGTACTGGAATTAGTATTACAGGAGTATTTTTTACGCACTCATAAGCTTTTGTTTATCAGCCCCAAAGCGCAAAAAGTAAAAGTTCAAAAAGGACACAGTCCTTTATATTTATATGTGAATATTTTGTGAGTAATCCAATTTAAAATGTTTTGGGGGCAAATTTATAACAGCGTGTATGAATGTAAAAGACTACTATAGGAGTATTATTTTTCATTCTCCACAACTAGACCCCAAGGTTGAGTACAAATGATAACTTGGAGGCTCCATCACTAAGTTGTGCATGTAACTTCCATTTTAACATTTGCTGCACTTTGAAATGGAATCTCCCAGTAGTGTTTACCCTTGTCTTTTATATATTCATTGTTGTTACTAATCGCTTTGGCCATTTGGGTGTTTTTTCCAGAGTGTGGCAGAGGCTTCTTGTATTCTTTTGCTAATGTTTACTTTCTCCAATAATTTTAAATTCCTTTCTGCTACTGCTTTAAATTTGTAATGTTTTCTTTTCAAGGCTAACCACATTTTGAAGTGCTTGGCTTTAAGCCTCGAAATGTATTTGCTTTCTGGGTTCTGTGGTGAAAAGTTTGCTTGTACATGCAGTTTCAATTAAACATGAAGTCTTAAGGTAGGCACGGCCAATAAAGATCCAGGAGGTCGAATCCATGTCACGTTTTCAAGATAGCCGCTCATCATGTAAAGGGTTTTCAATTAGATGTATTGTATGTAAATGTATCTTACAAGAATATCCTACAAATCTTGCCTGGATCCACCACCTTTGACCCGCGATGGACATCCCTGTGTTAAAATAAATCATAGTTGACATACCTTTGAAATTGGCCAAGAATGGAATGGGCAATTAGCATGATTCATTCTTGCACCCATCACTTCCGGTTCAGACTAAAGCAGCATCTATGCACATTGCCAGGTCATTATACAGAAGCTTTGCTAAAGTTTGCTGCAGCTGTTCTATGGTTGGTGAGTTCCAATTGTATTTACTGTGGAACACGAGTGTTCAACATACTTCCAGACTAATGTCAGATTTGCAGGATTTTGATGAAAAATAAATTCACTTTCAATTAATATAAACAGAACTCATTTAAAAAGGCAGTGGTTATCCTGAAACTCATGGCACAAATGTGGCCCTCCTAGACATATGAGGGCCTTCACCAACTGGGACTCAGGATAAGTGCAAAATACATGTCCCTCGAGGCAGCTAGGTTGGTCTTTAACATTAAAGTAAAACCTACATCAAATCAAAGCTGCTTCTTTAATAGTGTGTCACTGCCAACAACCATCACTCATCTGACGAGCCACAACCTATACTTCATTGATATGATGAGTTGTTCTTGAATAGTACAGTTGGCTGGAACTGCTCCATCAATAAGCAACCAGTCCAGAAACGTGTATCAGGTATCTTATTTATGAAAATTGGATCAAGATGCACCTTGGAACAAGAAGCTTCATGGAAGACATGACTTAAAAAGAGAAAGGTTCCCTAACAACTTGTGATCTGATTCTCAACACTTCTTGAACGCTTCATTTCCACTGATGGGTGCAGATGCACCATCTGTGAGTGCAAACAATGGATTACGCAAAGCAGCCTATCTATCATATTCACGCCAGTGGATTGTCCAAATACAGACAATCCTCAACAGTAAGTGTAGGGCAATTGAGCACATGGAATCTATGATTTGTTTACATTTCCATGCATAGTTCTGTGATTTTTTTGTGAATCCTGTGAGAGTCAGAAATTTGAGTAAATCACAGGAGGAAGGGAATTTGACCAGCAAAGATTTCAAACTTTTTCGTGGTTTTTTGTGAACCTTCCCATTAGCGATGAGCTAGAAGTGCCCACTGGTGGTTCATCAAGCTTCACTGGTCTATACCAAAGCCGCTCGGTAGTGCTCCAGACACCCAAATATCAGGGTACATTGACCAAGGCCCCTTCCAATGCCTAGAGGTTGTGAGTTTAGCCACCAAATCACATCTCTTTTCAAAATCCTTAATGTCATGAACAAAGAGACCTGCTCCTTCCGAGTGATCCTCAGGAGAGTCACGGTTCCAGATGAAACTTCTCAACTCTGGTCTGGTGCCAGGAATGTTTCCCCAGGCCTTCCTATGCATGCCCATGAACCATGCACTGGGGCAATTGAGCCCACAATCGAGTTATCCAGAAGACCTTTTTTTAGGGGTTGGAGGGAGAGTAACAATACATCGTTGCTACATGAAGCTCTAGGAGTCAGAGCACCCCCATCTACCTCGGTAAAAGCCCCATAATGTACAGTTGTTTTGTAGCTCGCCTTATGTTACATACGTGACAATCCTATACATACACCGCAGGACACTAGGGACTTGTGCAGTAGCTCTAAGACCGCTTGGCATGTTGAAGTGTTTTATACTAGCACTAGTATCCCTCCTCGCAGAAGCAACAGCATGAGAAACACCCAAAACAAAGCAATAATCCCTGACAGACAGAGTCAAAGGAACAAGCACTGCGCATCACAAGGAAGGCCTAGGAACAGATACTCTAGCCCTGGTGGCAGCTCGACCCTTCCAGGGGGCTCCAAGAAGACAAGTAACCAGGTTCTGTGGAAGGTCAGATGGATTGGCCCTGGGACGCGCTCAGATGGTAGCAAGATTCAGTCTAAGAGTACTACAAGCGCTCATGCCACTACCTGACCTTACGCAGTACTGTGTTGTCGTTCTAGTACCGCAAGCTGCCACTGGGTGTGGCTGTGGTATTTGTGGGGACTGGGCTCATCTTAGCCCGTGATGGTACTCCTTTGGGCTTTTATTGCAAAACAACAGTCCCTTTATCCACTCTCTGGATGCCTCAGTTACTACCTTCAAGAAAGTTCGGTGAGTTAAACGCTCACCGCTGCCATCGGCAGGTCTAAAGTTCGTATCCTAGCATGGCAAAGATTTTCTTCGAAAGGTATATTTACTCGCCACAAAAACTGGCAGGTGAGGACATGTTTTTTTAAAACTCGGTTTGCAGCTATCCACAAAATCTTGAACTGACTTTAATTACGTAATCGTTACGTACCTGCTTCAAATGTCTCAATTTTTACTGATTACAATCGGTATTTTGTAGCCAGAAAAAAAATACAGTCTGTCTTAAACCCTTATAGCTGTCGATACCATTAGGACAGCAATTAATCGGATACACGCTTTAAATGTTGCCTCCTGGGTCTGCCGTCCTGCAAGGAAGAAATTAAACCACATACAAAACCAGAAATAAATATGTTGCATAAAAATCCCTTTCTTTAGACGCTCCCTAGCAATGGCTACGTTTCCTGTCTGGTGTTTGGGGTAAAGATATCACTGTTTCTACCAAATGACAACATCAAGGCATGAGAGGTGGGCGGCAGAGAGGATGCCTGGAAGGGAGGCCCTAGGCCGGAAGTCGCAGAAGCTAAATTGTGCTTTGACAATGGCAACCCCCCTATTGAGCATCTCCTCCGAGGGACCACTGCAGTGGAATCCGAACTAATTTATAGACTCTGGAAGGGATACAGTGTTTTTTTTTCCCGAGCTGGTACTGTAACACCAGCCACATAAATCAATCCTCATTGTTGCGGGCGGCAGTTTCGGGGACTTCTGTCGCGTTCTACATAAATGCCAAACATAATGAGTTTTGAAACATGTCAGGCCTAAAGCTAGTGATGGGGAAGGCGTCGGACGCTGGAGAAATGGTCGCACTTCCCGGCAGCAGGCCTAGAGCGACCCCAGTGAGGGGGAGTGTGCAGAATCCTGGCAGAGGGCAGCCAGTGGGCTTGGGGAGAAGTACGAGTGGGCACAGCCATGCCCGACCTCACTGCTGACCCATATGTTGGGGCTAATGCAGGCATTCCCAGATCTGTGGGGTCGAGACCTTACTGGGGGTCATCAGGAGGTTGTAACGTGGCCACATAAAGGTCACAAGCGCCTGAATAATGTTGACATTCCTGGGAGTACAGATAAATGAGGAAGTGTCAAGGAAACTTTGGAGAAAGAACCTGTGTAAGATGGCTGTATATGGTACCAGATATCAATGAACCTACAACTCAGACCTGCAAATCCCAAGAGGGGGTCACACTCATTCTTTCATCCTTCCAAGGCCGATACCATGAGTACTAATTAGCTGGTCAATAGGGGCAGCTGCCAGTGCGCTTTATAATAACAACCAAAAGACTAAGTCGAATACAACTCTGGTTTGTGTTTCCAAGCAGAATGATTGGTCTTAAGCACACAGCTGCTTCTATGACAGACCTCAGTTCTCGGATACAGGTGGCCAGAGTGTTATTTCAGTGAATTTCTAAAACTATCTCGAACCAAGCCCTGGTGTCAGGGCTGGGCCAAGTAATCATCTTATTCACATGAGGAAGCCAATCCAGAGACTCTCGGAGACAATGCTCCAAGCTCTGCCCTCCAATTCATTCAGAGATCTTAAGCTGCACAGTGCTTAATTTGAGCCGGCGGTTTCCGGTGCAGGGCGCCGGCACTTATTTTTCTGCCTCAAGCATTTACAGCGAGCAAAAGCCTCATATGGGAAAGACCGAGGAAGAGAAAAACGAAAAAGCTTCACAAAGGGAGAAAGCATAAATGCAGCAAGAGTGAGCTGAAGGGGCAGAGAGTGGCTGTAAATGGATTAAAGAGGCCAGAGATGGCTTCGGGATTACGCTGCCTCAGTATTCCGTGCTCGCACATTTAATTGCAGCAGCCGCGAGTTTTGGAGGAAAGCTTTGGGTACCGACACATTTTTATTTACAAATTAAGCACTGCAGCTGCACAGTGTCCACTGTTAGTAGTTCACCCTCGTTCACTCGCTGAATTCTTGTCACCTTCGCAGTTCACACATCCTCAAAGCACAGAAAATGTGAGTCTAGGTGAACGAATCATGCCTGACATGGGACCACTTGAGGTCCCTGACCAAATGCATGTACACTTAAGGAGTGGCTCTCTCAACAGTCATATTGTTAAATAATGATTGATTAGGAGGTAAAAGCATCAACATTAGGCGCTCAGAAATCTTTGTACAGGTGAATGGTTTGCACAAACTTCACCCGGAGTGATGCAAACATCAGCTGAACAGAGGTTAGACGATGAAGAACTAATGCTAAGCACTGTAGGGCGTTGTGCACAGGTCGTGTGAGGAACTCCTCCTGTTTACTGTTAAGTAATGATTGATTGGAAGGTAAAGATGGAGAATCAATGTTAAGCACTTTAACACTTTTTGCAGAGGCGTTGAGAATGTTTTGCACATGCCTAATTTCGAGTGAAAAGTGGGCTGCAGTTCATCAGAAGTTAAGGGAGGGATTTTTTTTTTTGTTAAGCGCTTTAGCAATTTTGTGAATGATTTACATACCCCTCGCTCAGAGTGATAACCTAGATTTGTGGGTGTATTTGAAATGTGTGGAGTACGAGCTGCATGCCGTATCAGAAATGTACAGTAGTTGAGACCATTTTATTATGCTGTTTTGAATGATTGCAATGCTTTATTTAATTGAATGATAAACGTGACATAACCTCAAGCTGAATAGTCATATAAACATGGGGAGAATGAAGTTTGAGGGTAAAATATTTGTGCTGGAAAATTTATTTTATAAAGGTCCAAAATTAAGCATGTTCTTCAAAACCAGGGCCACTGTACTCTGACTCACTACTTAACTGCAGTGGTTGCTAGTAGTGACAGGTCTGCAGATTGTGGCATCTAGCTATAAAGGCTGCTACAGATTGCATTTTTACATCTAGGTGGAACTCACGTTCGTTTGAGAGGACAATAAGAATCTGCTAATTCGGACCAGTCTGAAAAGGGGGATCTTGGGATCAATTTTCTGTTTTTCCAATAAGCTCTCAATAGAACACCATAGCAAAGTTTTAACTGCAGTAACACAAGATCAATATATAACGCATGGAAGTGTTTAGAAGTCTAGAGTCAATGGAAGATGTTCACCTATTGGTTGTACATGTGCAAATCTAGGAAATTACATTATCTATGTTCCTTGTTTCACATGCGCACTCTCCTCCTCACTCTTCTCGCCCTCCAAGACAGTCATCACCTCACACGGACCTTCATAAAACTTCAATAAAATATGAGAGCCATAGTACGAGTACTATGCAGAAAGGAAAATTAAGGCATAATATTTCAGGAGAATACCTTCCATCTCTAATCCTCGAACTGATTAAATGAGAGGAAGATTTAAAAACGTCTGCTACCATACGCTGAAAGGATGATATTGATAGGAGCATTTTCATTGTGTGCAATGATTGGTCAAAACGTCAGTACAGATAGAAGATCTGCGGCTTTTATGAATGTATAATGTTTTTTTAGATTTTGTTTTAGTAGAATACCATAATCCACAGTTGGTCAAAAATGGCATCACTAAATGCTGTACAGTGGAGCGGGCCACCTTGCCAAATCCATTATGTCCTACAAAATCGCTCTCTACACATAGTTTAGGACCTACGGTTCTGAATCGGGGAGCAGCATAGGAATAGGGTCATAACGCAATAATTTTGGCCCTCATGGCGAGTACATTTTTACGCTCAAACAACCATGTAGCTGCACCCGTGTTTAATGCACAAAGCAGTGGCAGCCCCAAGCATGGGTGGAAGTAAGCGAAGAAGTATGTAGCCTCTACGTATCAAAACAGGCCTGCGTCGGAGACTGTTCCACCGCCTAATAGACTGTTTCAAGTCGCTTTAATCTTGCAGCCCTCCCATTAAGATGAGGCCCATCATCCATCTTTTAGGTGGAAGAAATGAATGTAATAACTCTTCGATGAGCTCAGCTTGGCGAGGAGTTGCTTTTTGATGGACCCGCGAAAGCTGTGCGACGAGTGAGTCTTCCATGCCAGATTTGTGTCAGTCCACGGCGTAATGAAAAGCAGAAGTCTGACTGATGCTCAAGAGGAAAAGCCGAGCAGTGCAGAACCTGTAATGCAGCTGTCAATCAAACACTGGAAAACAATAAAGAAAAGAATGGCAATTACCAGGCTGAAGACTATCATTTCCTGCAAGAAAGCGCACTCCCGCCCTTGCCATGACGCGTCATGCATATGGAGAAGGCAATATCACCACCTTATCTCGGGAGCTCCATAGAGGCTGCAATGTGGACTCATTAGAACCCAACAGAGGCCTTGATGCTCACAATGGCGCCGACTCTAAACGAAGGCCGCCCCAGCTAGGCCCAGATGATCATTCTATTTTCTGTGCCCATGAGCCTGATCCTAATCGCGCTTTGTGTCCACGGCTTGAGATGGAGAGAGATTTGGATACGACAAAGAACAAAATCCCAGTCCGGCCCCTTGGCTCAGCGGCGGTGATCTGCACAATGGCGCGGGCAGGCGTAGAACGAATCACAACCTTGGGCTGGGGATGAGGGGGGCTTACAGACACCTACCAGAAGCGACACGTATTAGGCGAGGGTTGAGCACAGAGAACTTAGCATAGGCCTCGGGGAAATCTGCGGGATGGGATGTTCCAGAGAGACAGGCTCCGAGTGGCTGCAATTTGCCAGCCAGGGCCCTCCTGTCCGAAACGGGACTAAAGTCCTGGTTAAGCAAAGTGACATGTCCAGAGACAACAGGACAAAGAACACAAATAGAAAATGAAATGACCAAGAATACACCCGAGTATAAACCATGACCAAACAAAAAAAAAGCAGAAAGCCGCGTGAAAATGATCTGTCTTTTAAGAAGAAAGTTACTGGGGCAGGGAGATACCGACACATTGAGAGGGAGACACCATCAGTGAGACAAGGAGACACTTCCACTGAGGAAGGGAGACATTGACACAGGGAGGAGACCCTGAGGCAGGAGACACAAACACAGAGAGGGAGACACCAAGAAAGGGAAACACCGACATTGATGAGAGAGGGGGACACTGAGTGGGACAGACTGCGTGGCAAAAAGTTAGATAAGGAGACCTTGTGACTAAGACAATGAGACATGGAGATAGGGAGAAAGTAACACTGATAGAGGAAGACACTGGCACCGATCGTGGGAGACACCAACACTGAGAGAAGGGAACACCAACAATCAGACGTAGAAACACTAACACAGAAGCAGGGAGACAATGAGACAGAGAGAGAAACTGACGCACAGAGAGGGAGACACTGACAAAGCGAAGGAAACAGTGGCACCAATATTGAGACTGGCAGAACACGATACTGGGACAGGTAGCAACCAACACAGAGAGGGAGACACAAACGGTGAGACATGGACACTAACGGTGACATTGAGAATGGAACAGAGAGACACTGACAAAGTGAGGGAGACACCAATACTGAGCCAGGTAGAAAACAATATTGAGATAGGGAGACAATAAGATAAGGAGACACTGACACAGAGAGAGGGAGACACAGGCTCAAAGAGACATGGACACTGAGACAAGGAGATACTGACAATGAAGCAGGGAGACATGGACACTGAAAGAAGGAGAAACTGATGCAGGAAGATACCAATGCTACGAGAGCGAGACACTGACAAAGTTAGTGAGACACTGACCAAGAGAGGGGAACGCCGACACAAGAAGACATTGAGACAGGGAGACACTGGGCAATACTGAGAGAGGGAGACACTGAGTGAGACACTATCATTGAGGCAGGGAGACACCGAGACAGGGAGACACTGACACAGAGAGGGAGACTCCAACACTGAGCGAGGGAGATACTGAGAGTGTGAAGGGCAGACAGCGACACGGAGAGACAGACACCGACAGAGAGAGACAGACACCGACAGAGAGACACCACCAATGCTGGGGGCAGAGAGAAATAGTTACACTAACACTGACAATGGGACAGTGACACTTGGGGCATACTGATATGGGGGCACAGGATACAGACCTACTCAACTAGCAACAGCTCTCACGCCCCTCATGGGTTCCCAGCGACAAAACTGTGCATTGTAGAAGCAGTGACCAAATCAAGGTCAATTTACAGTTTTTCCCCTAAAATCCAACCACTAAGTTAGAAGACAGGACGTGCATCATATAGGATGTAGGCTCATTTATTTAGAACTGTAAGAAAAGACTAATCATAACTCGACACCAGGGACTAACCAATAACTTAAAGACATGGTGTGACAAGTTTAAAGGGACCAGGCCCAGACAATGACAGAACATTACTGTGCTTTCTGCACAGCTCTGTTCAAGTACAGATGAACCTAGCTGCAACACTGGTCATGTATTTCCCATGCATGGGGTTTCGGGGGACAGAGTGCATGAACAGTGTCTGCACCTCTGGCTATCCTAAAGACTGGCACTGTTAACAACCAGACTCCTGTCTTTACAAGAGGACTGACCTTGGACCTCCGTTGTCTATTCCAACCCGCGGTTCCAAGGTGAAGAGGGGACTATCTGATAAATGAATACAGGAAGGTGGCCTTTCTGTGGTGGGGCCCAGACTGGGCAACGAGCCAGACTGAAAACAAATACATATAATATACACATTTGTGGTGTATTTTTAAAAGTTCAAGTGACAAGTCCAGTGGAACAAGTAATAGATTTATACTTTTGGAGTGGGGGAGCAGCCCTGTGATTAAAAATGTAAAGAAACACGTCTCCAGGGTGGAAGGAGATGAGAAAACCGAAGCAGTGAGATGAGAAAGCAGAAGCAAGGAGATGAGAAAACAGGGTCAGGTAGAAGAGAAAAAAGAATCAGGGACACACGTAGATTACGACAGAGCAGGAACTGTAAAACACTACAGCCGGAACTGAAGGCTTCACAGACTCACACAAACAGAGACGCTGGATCGTGGGAACAAGGACGTACTGACAGGCTCGAGAACCGTAAGCAGGCGAAAGAGCAAATCACAAAGGCGGGGAGACAGAGGTTGGCAACCGCTCGGCCCAAAGCGCACGCATCCCATTTCACGGTAAACTATATTTTGAAAATAGCCTGATATTTCTGCATCCGCTGTTCAGCAACTAGCAGGCGTTTATCCTGCAGGAAAATCTATCACTGGCCTTTCCAACCCAGTCAGGCAAAGCTCTGGGATCAATTTGCTGACGCAAAACATATCAACTTGAAATCTGATTACGCAGACTACGCCGATGGGGACTCGAAGGCCTGACATGAGTGCAGCCTCCCACGAAAGCACGCGGCGCAATCCTGCAACTAAGAGCACGCGCACGGAAAGCAAAGAAAGACTTTAAAAGCAAAGGTCACCGAAAGAGGCTTATTGGAGCACAGAGGCCACCGTCCTTTGCTGCTGTGGGTTGTGTCACCACAGTCTTCATTAGGAAGAGTGGGCGAGAGTGCTCTCAGCGCTGCCTGGTTCTGTTATATTAATGACGAGAGAGTCGGCCTGTGACCCCGGGGTCAAGTGATGAGAAACCAGGTCAAGAGGTGGTAGAGCATGTGAACATTTGTTGACCTCGTACATTTTAAGACCTGGGCGAAAATCTCAGGATTTACAGGGGTCACACGTATATGTAAAAATAGACTAAGGACAATTTTATCTGCCTCGCCATTCTCAGCTATTAACAACGCAATAAACAGAAACATGCGGAGTTTTAAATATTAATATATCTATGTAATATAACAATGTTTCACCGACGGTTTAAACATACAGATATTTCAAAATACATATGCATATATAGAGAAGCTTTGGATAAGCTCTCTTTACCTACTGGTTTGTTTAACTGTCATTCATATTTTGCTTCCACCAATCATAGCATGGGTATTGGCAAACATTTTCCCAGGAACCACAATGTATGGTCTGTGGTGTGGCTGAGGGCCACACAGATGAGTGTAGGACAGAGGAGACAGGGTTGTAAGGTGGGTGTAAGAGAAGTGAAATATGTATATGGTGCGGACAGTGAGTCAAGGAGTCATCTTGAGGGTTTCATTCCATACTGCCCACTAAATTAAGCCCCTAGTTGCCGAGAAGAGTCATAGATTTGAGAGTACTGTGTTTGGTTGTATCAGAGCCTCTTATCGCTCTACCGCATCTTGTAGTAAACCTTCTCTGTTTGCTATTGGCACCCTGGCTGGGTCAAGTGTAGAAAAGGAAGTAACTCGATTACTGAACTGGAAAACAATGGACTAGCACAGTGCAAAACGACAAAACCTGGGATCAATCCCGGCTCCCCCACTTGAGCAAATGAATCTAGGCTATTGTTTCATTTTACTTTGCCTCCTTTTTCTTCACTATCCCATACAAGAGCACATACAAATTCATAACTTCAGGATATGAGCGGTACGGAACCTTCTATTGCGTTTGATTTAATTAACTATAATGTTTTCCATGTAGAGCAGCAACAAAAGCCACCCAGAGGGGTCTACAAGACAACTGAGTATTTCACTATCGGCATTGTTGTCCAGGATGCATGAATGTTTGTATGTTCATGTTTGAAAATTATCACTACTGAAAAATACTTCTAAGTGCCCTGATATCACCTGATGTATTAGGGTGAAATTCTTCTGCATATTAATGAAATGCACTTTTTGAAAGATGTCTTTAAAAATTAAGGTGTCTCTAAGGTTAAGGATGCAGGACACCTTCTATACTTCTTTTTTTTAACTTAAGCAAATACATGCTTGTACATTTATCTAACATCTTTTTGAATGTTAGTGCTTTGTAAAGTAAATAGCAACCAAGTGCTACTGTTCACCAGGGGACCGCATGTAAAGGTCATGAGGGCCATAAGTATCTCCCGGGCTGTACTTTGAATTTGACTGCATCACAGCAAACAGCATGTGTCAACAGGTCAGCCCACTTCAGTAAGTGGCTTTTTTTGCACTGTGATTGGCAGTGTAGTCCTAAAGATACGTGCAAATTCTTCCAAAAAGGAGTACACTGAAGCGCCACTGGTCGTACAATAATTTGCCCGTGTTTTTTTCAACCTTTGCCTAAATGTGTAGAAACTGTAAATTGTAGCACACAGAAAAAATAATCAACACCAATATATACAGTATATAATGTACCTATAGATATAAATGTGTATATATAAATGCAAATATTTATATATATTTATATATATATATATATATATATATATATATATATATATATATATACACATACACACGCATATATACATATACACACATACATATTTTTAAACATACCCACAGCAGTAATTAATCTTCTGCATAAGAAGACCCACCTACTTATGTTATGGTTATCACATTTATTGAGTATGTACTCATGACTAACTTGTATTTTTAAATGGGTATCCTGCTTTGATGATGTCTCTATTGTGTTTTTGAAACATATTTATTACTAAAATCCGAGTGATTATTTTACAGGGAAATATGATGAAAGGTTGACTTCTTTAGGAGTATGAAACAGCGCTTGATTAAGTCACATTGATTTTAATGATAATACTGTAAATAGCATAAGAAGATTTTTGATAGCCATATATATCATTACTTTTTTAAAAATGTGAACTTCAAAGAAAAAAACATGCATGCCGCCTCACCAAGCATAAACAAATTGCATGTCATACTAATTCTGTAAATCTGAAGACAGAACACAAATTCTCACACGCATTCCCATAAGCCCAGCAGGCACTGATGTAAATGTGAGTATGCATGTTCATTAAATATCATCAATCCTGAAGTCCACGGGGATCCCCAGTCTGAATTAACTCAGCGCGATGGGGTCTCGCCAGAAAGCGCCCAAGAGAGGCGGTGATACGATCAGAGAACACATTAAGAAGTCACCGAAAAGATATAGGGCATCCACTTGACTACTCAAAATATTTTGGGATGGACCCTTGCTTTCTTGGCTTTAGTAGTGAAAGAATTGAGTTTCTTGTATTTTTAGGAAAGATGGGAAATAAATGCGAATAGCAGTGTGCTCCTGCATGTCCCCCCCACTGGAGGCAAGCATCAGGGATGCTTTTGGCATGAGGGTACCTCTTCTGTCCCTCTGTGGCCCTTGAAGGGAGAAGGATCCAGGAAGGTCAGAAAGCCTCTATGACAAGAGTGGAAATGGAACTAGATTGGGCTATCGGGAGCTTCAGAGAGCTGCTATGTATATATACGCAAAGAAGCAAATTTATTCAGACTGCACATAACTTAAAATCAAAAGACTGCAGCAGAAATACAGTACTGGGTTGGAGTTCAGTTCATGAAACAGCTTCAAATAACAAATATATTTCAATTTGCAACCACCAACTCAGAAATGAAAAGTGTGGGAGGAAAGAAACTGTAGGGACATGAGAAGATCCAACACTCTCTTTGGGCTTTGCCGCTGACCCTCACTGATTGCTCTGAACTTTTCTCCTACCCAAGCGTCCACCACATACCACACGCATCTTCCTCCTCCCATTACTATGTCCGTCTAATCTGTGCCTTATTCTTCTAGCTGTGGTAACCATGAAACTAGCAACTATTCCAACCCATCTATGTCTGCCTAAACTCTGTCACTTCCCGCCCGCTCCCTCAACTCTGCCAGCTTCCTCTCCATAAGACCATCCGATGTAGCAGGTTGAAGAGTCCTCCTGTTTCACCTAACAATGGCAGTCCAACTTCAGGCCCACATCAGCTTTAGCAGAGTCAGAAGTAAACAGGTGAATACCACCTCTGGAAAAGAAGATTCTACCAGACTTTTCTCATTTTTAAAACTCAACTGAATTCACATGTTCATTACTCTCAACCAAAATTAGCTAAATTAAGAAAAAATAATCCAAAAGCTATTCATAAAATATGTTTATTGCTGTAAGGTGAGATCACCTACACATCGCAGGCAGTTTCCTTTTAGAGGATGTAGTGTCCCTTATAGACACAAAAATGTCAATTATACGTACAGACATCTTCAAAATATAATTACTGCTCTAGAAATGTGTTAGCTGCGTGTTTTGGCACGACGTTTGGTATTACACACTTCCAAAGGGGTTACTTAGGGTGTAAATATGTGGTTCTATATATATTCGAAATAGATAAATAGGTATATAAAAAACAACAAGGAGCTTTAACTTGAAATTCGCATCCGGCTTCATCTTATAGGGCTTTGGACACTGCAGGAGACGGAGCAGGTCGGAGCAGCCATTTGTGCAGCAGTGTCCCTGCAGGGTCTGAAGGACAAACCTCACTGACCTGCAGTTTCCATCCCTACCACCGGGCTCACAGCATGTCTAGTGGGGGGGACCCCTGAGGATGCAGCATCACCACCTTTTTCTATGCCGCATGGGCACGGGATAACACACCTGGCATCACAATGTGTCATTGAGAAGCAGTAGCATGATTTCTGGCCGGGTTAGTGCCACAGGGTGGACTGAGTGTGGAGAGGACAAAACAAGCTTTCTGCGGTAGCACAGTGTAGAAGAAGTCATTATGTAGGAAACATCTAGGGCGTTATCTAAGCTGAAAGCAATAAAAGGCAACTTTCATCACCATTACTCAAAAGAGGAAGTGTAAACATATTTGAGATAACACCTAGCACCATCAATCACCAGGTTGGGAGCGTGCTCACCGTTCCAAAGCAATAACATCTGGGACAGTCACTCAGATCCAAAGGGGGTTAACGCCCTCTCCAACTTAGCAATGTGACTGCACACAAGGCGTGGCTCATTCTGAATAACCAGTGATTAATTTATTTTCTTTAAAGTGCCTGGTCCCCGATCAGGAGGCCACTGCAGCCTGCACAACCCATTGTCCCAGCCAGCACTGCAGTGACAGCAGTAACACAACTAACATCACACTCATACAAGTCTGGCACTTCAGACTATTCCAGGCACCAAAAGCTAGAAGAATGGCTTGGGTGGCAGGTATTAGTAACTTTTAATGTATATTGAATTAATAAACAACTGCTGTTGTGCTCATCTCTAAATAAAGCAAACAGTGCCACCATGTGGCAGACTGTCATAAGTTCCAGTGTTGGCAATTAAGTGCCGGTGCCAAGCACCAGAAACCACTGGCACAAATTAAGCACTGTATACAACTAAATATCACCACTCACCTGGAACTCACTAGCATACTCATGATGCTCTTGACATAGGTCACTAATGTAAATCTAATCTGAGCGATCCGCCAGTCACGGTTGTGGAATTCATGCATCTTCAAAGGCAAGGGTGTCAGTTCTGGCAGTGTTATTAATGTGACCATCCAGTAAAAGGTAAATGGTGTGTCCTCTTACTCAAACTTACTTCATCAGCAATCATAGACAATAAGGGTTAAAGAATGTCTCATTGTTTGATGACATCTGGCTGGACTGTAACACCTACAATGACAACATTTAACAAATGATCCTTTCAAATCAACTTTTAATCCTTGTAAGGTCAATATAAGCAAGCCTGACTGCACAGATGGCATATCAAACGATGCCATTAGGCCTGGCCTATGAATATAAGTGCCTCTGTGTGTCATTGATGAGTTTGGCCACTAAATACATTATCATACATGCATGGTGTCACTCATATTTTCACGTATGCATCTATCTATCCATCAGTGACACATTCTTGCATTATCCCGCTTACACAACCACACGAGAACACACACACAATCAATAATAATTTCTGTCAATTTATTTTCAATAAGTAAAAAAGCACAATCAATATGTCAAGCCTACTGCATTTATCATAAATCATAATAAACAAATCACACATATGGTATCAGAAATATTTTTCCGACTGAACCAAGGCACACATTCATAAAATCACACAGTATACAAAATGATATTTGACAAAGCAAAATAGTATCTCACTTAAGAAGGCCTTACAAGGTCACTGGCATTGCAACTCTTCTATAAGCGCAATTTATCAAAGGGGTAACCAGCACTAAAACCCATGCCTGCTATGGTAACCTGTAAGATTTTAGTTAACAAAATACCCATCTGCTGGTTTTTTTACAGAATGATACAAACCTACCCTTAAATGCCTTTTGACTTTCTATGTTTTCACAATCAATATTTCATACCTAATGCCTTTATCATAACTTTTCATTATTAAAAATCAGGCCTATAACCTTTATCATTGGCTAGTCACCATTGTGACCGACCAACTCAGATCTACTGTGTTGGTAAGAAGCCTTCCCAGAAGGCAGCCATCAGTGATAGTATGATCAAATTCAGAATATGTACAAAATGCAGTTGTCAAAGCAATATAAATTCCCTACTAATATAGCCTAATAAGGATTAATATAGTGCAAATGGTCTCTCCACCTGGGTTGTTTTGGTGGGTCACCAACACCAAACTTCTTCCCTTCTACAGTAATCTGCAAGATCCCATGTAAAAAATGCCTTTCTACAGGCTTCAGCCCAGTGTAAAAACAATCAACACTTTAGTGCGTGCTTTTCACAATAAGTAAAACAGACCTACTTGGTTTGTCACAACCTTCCATTCTAAAAAGATTGCGCCTAAGGAATCTGACATAACCTTTCCCACTGAACCAATAAGGCTTCTAGCCTATACCAATGGCCTGACACTAGATACAACACAGGCATATTGACGTGTGCATAAACTGGCAACCATCAGGCATACATTTATAAAATTACACTTGGTAAAACAATGTACAACCCCTCTCAATAGGGCCTCATAAGAATAACAATGACATTCTACTCCAAATGTTTGTTAGCATGGGTGATAAACACCAAAATGATTGCCTACTACAGTAATCTATGAGATTGCATGTAACCAAATACCTTTCTACAGCCAGTACACAACAGAGGTCTCTTTACCATATGCTTTTCACAATAAACCAGCCCTACTGCCTTTTTAATAACTTTTCATAAGAAACAGGCACACCTATGCCCTCTAGTGTAACATTTCCCAGCACACCAATCATGCCTATAGGTGTTGTCATTAGTTCGTCACCATAACCAACTCAGGCTTACAGTACCCATCACTGATCCGGAACTATGATGAGGGCCTAGAAATGGAAACCCTAAGTTGTAAAGGGAAGGCATGATTGCAACACTGGGGACAGCTGCCAGACATAAGCACTGCAGACGGTATAAAGCCAGAGAGAAAGGGAAAATTATAACCAACAACTTCTGTAGGAATTCCAGCACCTTACGACAATCAACCACTCTGGACACCACTAATGAATAAGTAAGAAGTACGGACAAGCGGTGAAGATGGGAGAGGAATGATTCACAAAACAGACTCTGAGAACTTTGGCAGCAAGACCTCAACAGAGTAATTTCACAGTGTTGGCTTAAAGAGAATAGGTAAAATCCACATCTCTGACTGACATACTCCAGCTAGTAAGGAAAAGCCGTCCACAGAAGCTTACAACCTTTCAATAAACAGGCAAAGCAAGATGGATCGCACAGACAAGAAAGTGACAAATCCTTCAAAAGGGAATCAGGCACTGTGGGAGAAGTGCAATAGCCATACAAATACTGCAATCTGGAGGTGTAACCCATTGTAAGAGGCAAGTGGATGAGGAAAAAAACCTTTGGAAGCCTAGCCACCACTGAAGGGTATCAATATATTCAGTGTTTTGTCCTCGAAGGCCAGGATTGAAAGTACAGTATACAAAGTTAAATTCAGTAATGGTACCTGTTATTAAACTGCATGACAGGGAGCCTGTGAATTCAAACTTAAGACCATGCCCTTAATAAACCTCTCAACCACTACTATTCTTCCCAAGGACAGATGAAGAAGGGTCTTTTTGGGGGTGGTACTGAATAAACTCACCAGTCCATCCAGAGCCATCTGAACCAAGGTGCCCTGCAGCACACCAGAAGCAAGGATTTCTAGCTCCATGGAGCCACCCTCTTGCCCTGAATTCCTGCAGACAGACCGTCTTACTACGTGCCTCTATCCGGTACTATGTGGAGGGGACTGTGGTTTGCCAGGAGTGCTGACTCACCCCAAGATTTACTGGACCTGGGCAGGACTAGAGGCTTAGCTACACCCTAAGGAAACCTAAATTGTAACTTCTGCATCCAGGAAGGCCGAAGAAGCCTGGGTTTCAAGTAGACGTCATTCCCAGCCAGATCACTCATCCTCGAAAGCAAGTCTGTGCTTGGGGTGCACTGAACCCTGTGGCATGCACCAGTACTCAAACCTGGATGCTACACCATAAAACTGAGATGGTCCCTTTTCCTTGATACCTGAATCCATACACTTAATACTTTAACTAAGAAAGGGAAAGGTCCACATCTTTTCACTTTCAGCTTGAGTGTGAGCAATGCCGACAGGCCCATCACAGCACTTCATTGAAGGGAGAGAACTTACCGCATAAGTGAAACGTGCTCGCAGAGTTACTCGAGTAAGGTCTTGGGGTCACTGTTGATTCATAGATGCAGCTTCTCTCGTCCTGTATTGCCCTGGCAGATGGACTTAAGGTACTTTGTGAAAAGAACGCAGAGTTTTGTAGGGAATGACTAAATGGGGGTTTACACTTTAGTGGGGGAGCCTCAGGATGAAGAGAAGTACTTTTTCACTGGGGTCTCCAGATCAGTAGCACAGCAGCCATCAGAAGCCTTTAATGAGTTTGCTGTGCATTGTCAGGTGGGCTTTGTAGAGTACAGCACCGGCCGCTTGGCGCTACAGCTACTTGGATCCAAGAGATCGCTTTAGAAAAAATATAGCCAATTCTGCAAGTGATTCTTGCTTTTCAGGTACGCCCCATGGGGTTATAAGGATAAGGGAGATGTAGTGGTGTGTTGGAGTATATCTGATGCCTTCTGCCTCCTCCTACTCAAGTTTAAGACTGATTTGGTCGAGTCGGAATCACGGACATCATAAGTATTTGGGAGGCCTTGGGCCAAACCAATTTTGGGGGCTCCTGTTCAGAACAGCTTTTGATTTATGATCCAATGTCAGCTCTTTTCGTGACATGTTCTTTGATATTTTAACACAGCAGCTAACTAATATTACTGCAAATAACCTCTGTGATTCCCTCATACATGAGGTCCTGTTTTAAATGTAAAAACTTTGTTATGGATGTTGCACGAAACAAACACAACATTATCACCAAAATGTCTGTAACAGCCTCACTACCCACATTAAAAATAAATGAAAGGAAAACTGTAATTTTAGCAGAGCTGTTTAAGAATTATTCAAGTTCATCGGGGCAAGACTCTTATGTAGAACAGGGCTAGATCTATTAGGGGACCCGTGGAAAGGCTTAGGGCCCTGGGCTAGAGCCACATTGCCCATGCCTTAAAACGTCTCTGGTCGGGAATTATAAAGAAAGCCACACAAGGAATTTTCAAAGTGGAACATGTGAAATAATGTGATCATTCTTCTTGGGAATTTGTGCGCTCCAATTTGTAATATTCCAATAGATATTAGTATAAAACATTATAATGTTGCTAAACTTTCAACATTTTTTCACTGTTCGCGTTTCAATTACTTCAATAAAACACTAGATTTTGTCATTTCTGAAATTGTTCCATATCAAACTTTTGCGAAGTGCTGGCTTCATTTAAACCAGTTATATGAGAATCACTGTGGGACTAATTTAAAGGTATTAAGAATATAAAATACTACAGTAGCAAGATAGCTAAACTCAGGTTATGTAGATGTCTGATGGGTATTAATGTCCACAGCACGTGTGCATTGAAAGCTTGAAAATTGTAAATGTTATGTACCAACCAACTATTTATGTATGACTAGTTTAAAAAAAAAAAGCCACATGGTCCTAAAAAGAGTTCAAGGAAACGTCTTACAGAAGATAAAAAGAAAAAAAAGCTAAAAAATATACCAACGACCAGAAAAACACCTCCTTGTAAATACAACAGGTGTGGTTTTCTGGTTAATTCACAAACTGTTTAGTGGGAGGTCTGAGTTTTCATCTTGACCATCTGTGTGACCCTGGGCAGTTATGTTTATCACCATGTGTCCAGTTTCCATACCTACCACACCAGGAAGTGCTTAGAAACAGAGTAATGTCCGGTATTAAACATGGATGTCACATATCCTCTGACCTTCTGAAAAAAAATAACATATATTTTCGTGTAATGGATTAGAGCATCCGACTGCATATCGTTGCTTTCATCTTTGTCTACTGGTATGTGACTGTTTCCTCACTAGCGCTGAGATGCGTCTTTAGAAGAACGTTGTGCTTATAGATTCCCATTCAGTCATTCATTCAGAGATTAACATATTTAGCACATCTACCAGTGCTAAGGCTAAGTGAACTGCCACTCTCATCAGTTAGACAGTCTCAGACATGAGGTACATCAGCCATAAATATATGGTGGAGAACCTGTGACAGGAAGCAGGGATAACTCCTCAATCCTCACTTCCCCACCTTAAAGTAATTACAAACATCTCATGGTGATGTTAAGGAAGGGATCCCTGATTTACAACCAACCAATCAGAGAAGAGGCACATATTAGGCGCTCTGTGATCTCACAAATATTCTCCCTATTAATAAATCTGAATTGGTGCAAAAAGTGGTGAGGTGCCCAAAGAAGACACCGTACCATGGTTATACATAACCTAAGATGAGGTTCAAGGTGACGCATACCTTTCTTATGTATATGAACTATGAGATGCAAAGAAAGCATGCAGTACAGCAAAGAATATAGCGATTGATTTGATATAGTATTTATGTTTACTTAAAAATATTCCCATTAAGAGAGATTCCAACATTTACTTCCTAAAATATCATTTGTAAACAATAAAATACTTTGACACCAAAGATTTGTCTAGCGCCCTGTACAGTAGCGCTTGGGTGGGCACACAAAAACCTATATGCCAGGCTGAGCGCTAGTGAGAAGAGCCCGCCTTCATAGGCTTGAAAGGCACTGCTGGCTTGATACAGACTAGCTGTGGAGAAGGTTGGTTTCCAGAGCCCAGGGACAGGAAAGGAAAAGCCAAAGCATCCTTGGGCAGATCTGAAGTCCACCAGATGACAGAACCCAGCAACCGGTAGATAGTTCTTGAGATGAAACATAGGGTCCAATGTGGGGCACAAGAGGCAAATCGTGTTCTAGAGATGTGTCAGAATCGAATCTTTGCTAGACTGGGTAGCCCTAAAATACAAATTTAGAAATTTACAAAGAACTGTACTTGTGAAGTTGGTGTGCAATTTGCAAGGGAACACACTCTGTGAAGAAATTGTGCACTAAATGTGGGTTGGCGTACAGCCCTGTGCAAGGATAACTGTGCATCCAGATGCACTAACCACCAACAGGTGCAGGTGTGAGGCTCAACCCATCACAGGATTAAACATCTCCCAAATGCTGAGGGTGTCAATGACTGTTGCTCTAACCCCTTCGGCTAATGACCTCAGTGGACTGATCACTGCGTAAAGGTGAAGCAGTTTTATTAAATAGATACAGGTTATTTTTCTGCTAAGGTCCAGCTGGACTCCAAACAAGCACTGCTACAGAAGAGGCTCCCACGAGGCCGAGTAAGGATCAATACTGCAGAGGTCCGGCTCAGCATCTCCAGTGTCCACCAATGGAACGCGCCCTGTAGGGTTCGGAGTCGGCTGAAAGGAACTCATCGATTATCGGACTGTAAACCACACCTCCAACAATGGACGTCAAAGCTACTGGATGGAGCCATTCTGACAGCAATCGATCGTGGTCGAAGCAGAAAGCATCGCACCCGATAGTTATTATACTGAGAGAGTGCGCGGGCCGCTGAACGAAGTAATATTGAGCAAACAAGGAGAGTGAGCTATTGATGAAAGCGCTGCCCAGGGGAGATGCTGCCGACATAAAATCTAATATCATCACAGAAGGAAGATGAAGCCATTAAATATTGCAGTCAGCGGCTGGTACCTTCATGTTCTACATTACAAGGTATAAACACTGGCCCACTTTACCTCAGGTGATCTCCAGATTTATTCAGCAGTCAAGTCAAGTTTGAGAGTCTGGAACTAGTGCATTATTCATGGTTTGTGCCCTTGTAAGGGAGGGTCTCTATGGGCTGGTTTATTTATAATGTTACATTTGTTTACAAGCCTCAGACTGGGAAAGCAGTGAATACTGCACTCAGCCACAAGCGCTTCATGTGTATGGGTAATCAAGAATCCTAAAAGAGCAGGAGGTGAACCAAGCCTGCCCTCTATCCCCTCTACTTGTACCGGTAGTGCTGGGTTGAAAGGTACAGCATCCCTCAATGGTCAGTGCTCAAAGGAGAGGGTGGGGACATCGGTGCAGATGGAACACCTTCACGGCTACTCTTTAAATGCCATGAAACATGCAGACCAAGATTACAATTTTTATCAAATTGTGGCTGTGGCTGGCAATGCTGTGGGGAGTGGCAAACATGGAACCTTTAACAGGCAAAGGAACGACTGCTTAAATAATGCAGAACAGTGAACGAAGGAGGCAGGTGGATGCAGTGGGGGGGGCATAGAATAAAGGTAACAGTAAATTTACAAGTCGGAAAAAGGGAAGTCTAGAGAAGATAGCTAAAAAAATAGAAACTGCACCAAGTGCACTGGTATGGGTCATCACACAAACTGGCTTTGGTTAGTCTTAAGGTGGCTTTCCATAGTGCAGAGATGAACCTCAGTCATTGATCCTGGTGTACAGATCACAGTTCTCAGTACAATGCTGTGAATTTCTCTCTTTTTTTTTTTTTACACTAATTTTGCAGGCCATTGTCTATCAGTATGGAACTGATCTGCAAGGTAAGGCGTGAAGGTTAAATGCCCGGGCAATTCAGATGATGCCCAGAGTACCTCAGTGACAGCCCCCAAATTCTGTGCCACCCCAAATAGACGTCTAGCAATACCCTGGACAACATCAGTCAGTGCTTCTCTTTCGGATGCTCCACAGACGCAGGCACCCCATCCCTTGAAAGTGACCTCAGCCCAGCTCAACAAAGCCACCAATAGAACGTGGCTTTTCGAGAGCTGTGGGAAAGTATGAGTTCCACTATCCTCTATTGGACACTTGAGAGTAGGATGTCTTCCACAAATATCACACCCAAGGGGCAGCATGATGTGTGCATCTACTGTGCACATGTAAGTGCGTTACAGCAGGTTGGTCCCTGTACCCTAGCTTGGCCTGGGAAACAATACCACAATTTTGACCATTCTGTTATAGGTAAGAGGTGGAGGACTTCCATTGCTCTCTGTTGGGACCTACCGCTAACCTCTGCTGGCTGAAGAACGAAGACTTCTATAACTCACATCTAAACAACATAGGGTAAAATGATTTCCACACCTCTCTCCAGGGTGGGGTGAAGCGTGGTCCCTATGTGCCCTCTCCTGTGTAGTATACGGCTGGATTGTGGAATGAGGCAGAGGTTGATTTTGGTGCTGGGCTACATTCGGATAGCTTCTATACTCCCTCTGGGAACGACAGAGAAGATTATTTCTTTAATTCTTACCAGACAGGATGCAGTAAAGTGGTTTCCCTAAGGTGGCCTGGGTAGAAATCAACCGGATTGCATATATACTCTCTTCTGGGTGGAACATATTTGT
Source organism: Pleurodeles waltl (assembly GCF_031143425.1). Lineage (NCBI taxonomy): Eukaryota > Metazoa > Chordata > Amphibia > Caudata > Salamandridae > Pleurodeles > Pleurodeles waltl. The sequence goes on from NC_090445.1 coordinate 1,647,623,699, forward strand.
GTTCTCTTCTAGGTGAAATAGAATAGGATGTTTTTTCAGTAATCCCTCATGAGCCGGCTATAGTAGAATTGCTCCCTTGTTCTGTCCTGGGAGAGGTGGAATAAGATTGTTCCTACGCCATCTTCTGAGTGGCTAGGGAAGCTTCCTTAGTAGAGTCACTGTGGGTCTGAACTGCCATGGAGGACCTTAGCATCAGTGCCTCAAATCCATCACTGTGTGTGGAGGCCAAGGCACTGTAAGTGCTTCCGCCCAAAGTGTACCCCACAAGATCAGGAGGCTGTGTCCCTTGCACTTTAATAGATGTATGGTTCCCTGCATACCGACGCAAATACCTGGTGGAAACTTTCTACTATACTAAACATAATGAAAAAGGTACAGAACTACACTTAACCACCCTGTGCTACAAACACAATAAAAAAGATACGTGAAGTCATCGAAAGGTGTAGAAAAAGAAATGACACCACCCATCGCAGTTAAATAAATTAATTAAAAATAGCTATTTCAGTCATAAAGTGTAAAACTTGGGGTACACAAGGCTGGCAGCCGAATATTCCCTGCCATGTGGAAAGGGACCTGCACTTCCAGAAGAGGAGAGGAGAAGAAACACATAACATTATTTTTAGCGGTTCAATAAATCCGATTCCCAAAGCGCCCATTCGCCCACTGGCTTTCTCCTCTCATTAAAGTGCGCCTTCCATTGAAACTAAATGTAAAGACCAGAAAGCGTGGCTGTCACTGCCTGATTGAACACACTGCGTCTGCCTCCAAGGCTTCAAAAACAGGGGATTATTAACCGAGGCCATAGCTTCCTGCCACCAGATAGTTGTATGTTTGCCAAACTTCCTTACCTTCACCTCCCCAAGAGTGTGGATCCGTCATTGCAAGGCTAACAACCCTTTCATACAGCATCAAAGCAGAATTTTGGGCAAAGGAACCTCTTATGTACCGACGAGGGCTTCATTTATAAAATCAGCAGAGGTACTCCGCTACCAGTGCTTGTTTTGTAGCACCTGTTGCGTGACTACATGAGCAATGCCTGGTTTACATTATCTTCTGTGTAACTATAGACGCTTGGTTTACAGACTCTACTGTGTGACTACATCAGCGATGCTTGGTTTACAGAATCCGCTGTGTGACTACATTAATGATGCATGGTTTACAGATTCTATTGTGTAACTACATGAGCGATGCTTTGTTTACAGAATCTGCTGTGTGACTACATGAGCGCTGCTTGGTTTACAGAATCTGCTGTGTGACTACATTAGCGCTGCTTGGTTTACAAAATCTGCTGTGTGACTACATGAGCGCTGCTTTGTTTACAAAATCTGCTGTGTGACTACATGAGCGCTGCTTGGTTTACAGAATCTGCTGTGTGACTACATGAGCGCTGCTTTGTTTACAAAATCTGCTGTGTGACGACATGAGCGCTGCTTGGTTTACATAATCTGCTGTGTGACTACATGAGCGCTGCTTGGGTACAGAAACTGCTGTGTGACTACATGAGCGCTGCTTGGTTTACAGAATCTGCTGTGTGACTACATGAGCGATGCTTTGTTTACAGAATCTGCTGTGTGACTACATGAGCGCTGCTTGGTTTACCGAATCTGCTGTGTGACTACATGAGCGATGCTTGGTGTACAGAATCTGCTGTGTGACTACATGACCGATGCTAGGTTTACAGAACCCGCTGTGACTACATGAGCGCTGCTTGCTTTACAGAATCTGCTGCGTGACTGCATGAGCGCTGCTTGGTTTACAAACTCTGCTGCGTGACTACATGACCGACGCTTGGTTTATAGAATCTGCTGTGTGACTATATGACCGACGCTTGGTTTACAGAATCTGCTGTGTGAATACATGAGCGATGTTTGGTTTACAGAATCTGCTGTGTGACTACATGAGCACTGCTTGTTGTACAGAATCTGCTGTGTGAGTAAATGATCGATACAAGACAGATACTTGGTTTACAGAATCTGCTGTGTGACTACATCAGCGCTGCTTACTTTACACTATCTGCTGTGTGACTCCAAGATAGATACATGTTTTCAAGACTCTGCTGTGTGACTACATGAGCGATGCTTAGTTTAAAGACTCTACTGTGTGACTACATGACCAACGCTTGGTGTATGGAATCTGCTGTGTGACTACATGACCGACGTTTGGTTTACAGAGTCTGCTGTTTGACTACATGAGCGATGCTTTGTTTACAGAATCTGCTTTGTGACTACATGAGCACTGCTTTTTGTACAGAATCTGCTGTGTGAATAAATGATCGATACATGATTTACAGACTCTGCTGCGTGACTACCTGTCCGACGCTTGGTTTATAGAATACCTGCTGTGTGACTACATGAGCGATGCTTGGTTTACAGATTACTGTGTGACTACATCAGCGATGCTTGGTTTACAGAATCTGCTGTGTGACTACAATAGTGATGCTTGGTTTACAGAGTCTCCTGTGTGACTACATAAGCAATATTTTGTTTACAGAATCTGATGTGTGACTAAATGAGCGATGCTTGGTTTACAGACTCTGCTGCGTGACTACATGACCGAATCTTGGTTTACAGAATCTGCTGTGTGACTACATGAGCGATGCTTGGTTTACAGAAACTGCTGTGTGACTACATGAGCACTGCTTGTTGTACAGAATCTTCTGTGTGAGTAAATGATTGATACATGATTTACAGACTCTGCTGCGTGACTACATTAGTGCTGCTTGGTTTACAGTGTCTGCTGAGTGACTACATGAGCGCTGCTTTGTTTACAAAATCTGCTGTGTGAGTACATGACCGACGCTTGGTTTACAGTCTCTACTGTGTGACTATGTGAGCGCTGCTTGTTGTACAGAATCTGCTGTGTGACTAAATGATCAATACATGATTTGCAGACTCTGTTGTGTGACTACATGACAGATACTTGGTTTACAGAATATGCTGTAGGACTACATCAGCACGGCTTAGTTTACACTACCAGCTGTGTGACTCTATGATAGATACATGGTTTACAGACTTCTGCTGTGTGACTACATGAGCGACGCTTGGTTTCAGAATCTGCTGAGTGACTACATAAACGATGCCTAGTTTACAGAATCTGCTGCGTGACTACATGAGCGCTGCTTGGTTTACAGAATCCGCTGTGTGACTACACGAGTGTTGCTTGGTTTACAGAATCCGCTATGTGACTACATGAGCGATGCTTTGTTTACAGAATCTGCTGTGTGACTACATGAGCGCTGCTTGGTTTACCAAATCTGCTGTGTGACTACATGAGCGATGCTTGGTGTACAGAATCTGCTGTGTGACTACATGACCGATGCTAGGTTTACAGAACCCGCTGTGACTACATGAGCGCTGCTTGCTTTACAGAATCTGCTGCGTGACTACATGAGCGCTGCTTGGTTTACAAACTCTGCTGTGTGACTACATGAGCACTGCTTGTTGTACAGAATCTGCTGTGTGAGTAAATGATCGATACATGATTTACAGACTCTGCTGTGTGACTACATGACAGATACTTGGTTTACAGAATCAGCTGTGTGACTACATCAGCGCTGCTTACTTTACACTACCTACATGTGACTCCAAGATAAATACATGTTTTCAAGACTCTGCTGTGTGACTACATGAGCGATGCTTAGTTTAAAGACTCTACTGTGTGACTACATGACCGACGCTTGGTGTATGGAATCTGCTGTGTGACTACATGATCGACGCTTGGTTTACAGAGTCTGCTGTGTGACTACATGAGCGATGCTTTGTTTACAGAATCTGCTGTGTGACTACATGAGCACTGCTTTTTGTACAGAATCTGCTGTGTGAGTAAATGATCGATACATGATTTACAGACTCTGCTGCGTGACTACCTGTCCGACGCTTGGTTTATAGAATACCTGCTGTGTGACTACATGAGCGATGCTTGGTTTACAGACTACTGTGTGACTACATCAGCGATGCTTGGTTTACAGAATCTGCTGTGTGACTACAATAGTGATGCTTGGTTTACAGAGTCTGCTGTGTGACTACATGAGCAATATTTTGTTTACAGAATCTGATGTGTGACTAAATGAGCGATGCTTGGTTTACAGAATCTGCTGTGTGACTACATGAGCTCTGCTTGTTGTACAGAATCTGTTGCGTGAGTAAATGATCGATACATGATTTACAGACTCTGCTGCGTGACTACATTAGTGCTGCTTGGTTTACAGTGTCTGTTGAGTGACTACATGAGCGCTGCTTTGTTTACAAAATCTGCTGTGTGAGTACATGACCGACGCTTGGTTTACAGACTCTACTGTGTGACTATGTGAGCGCTGCTTGTTGTACAGAATCTGCTGTGTGACTAAATGATCAATACATGATTTGCAGACTCTGTTGTGTGACTACATGACAGATACTTGGTTTACAGAATATGCTGTAGGACTACATCAGCACGGCTTAGTTTACACTACCAGCTGTGTGACTCTATGATAGATACATGATTTACAGACTTCTGCTGTGTGACTACATGAGCGACGCTTGGTTTCAGAATCTGCTGAGTGACTACATAAACGATGCTTAGTTTACAGAATCCGCTGCGTGACTACATGAGTGTTGCTTGGTTTACAGAATCCGCTCTGTGACTACACGAGTGTTGCTTGGTTTACAGAATCTGCTGTGTGACTACATGACAGCTGTTTGGTTTATAGACTCTGCTGTGTGACTAAATGAGCAATGCTCTGTTTACAGAAACTGCTGTGTGACTACATGAGCGATGCTAGGTTTACAGAACCTGCTGTGACTATATGAGCGCTGCTTGGTTTACAGAATCTGCTGTGTGACTACTTGACCGATGCTTGGCTTACAGAACCTGCTGTCTGACTCCATGATAGATACATGATTTACAGAATCCGCTGCGTGACTACATGAATGTTGCTTGGTTTACAGAATCTGCTGTGTGACTACATGAGCGCTGCTTGGTTTATAGACTGTACTGTGTGAGAACATGAGCGCTGCTTGTTGTACAGAATCTGCTACGTGACTACTTGAGCATTGCTTGGTTTACAGTGTCTGCTGAGTGACTAAATTACCAATGATTGGTTTACAGAATCTGCTGTGAGACTACATGACCGATGCTAGGTTTACAGAACCTGCTGTGACTACATGAGCGCTGCTTGGTTTACAGAATCCGCTGTGTGACTAAATGAGTGTTGTTTGGTTTACAGAATCTGCCGTGTGACTACATGAACGCTGCTTGGTCTACAGAATCTGCTGTGTGACGACATGAGCGCTGCTTTGTTTACAGAATCTGCTGTGTGACTACTTGACCAATGCTTGGCTTACAGAACCTGCTGTCTGACTCCATGATAGATACATGATTTACAGATTCTGCTGTATGACTACATGACCGACGCTTGGCTTACAGGATCAGCTGTGTGACTACATGAGCGCTGCTTGGCTCACAGAATCTGTTGTTTTACTACATTATCAATGCATGTTTAATACACTCTACTGTGTGATTACATGAGCGCTGCTTGGGTTACAGATTCTGCTCTGTGACTATATGAGCGATGTTTGGTTTACAGATATGGATGTGACAATGGCACTGTAATAAAGTTTATGGCATTTGCTGAGTGAATCAACCTTAGTTGATGGATTCTCTGGGGCGGCTTTATAAAAAAGCAAGGTTGTTCACATTTTCCATTTGAGTAAATTAACTCTGTTTGGATTACAGAATCAGCAGCATAAAGCCCGAATGAAAATAGTGAGTGAAACATGCTGCGTAACAATATGAATAAAGTTTGGTTGATGAAATCTGCTGTTTGACTATGAAAATATATCTCGATTGATGGAACGTGCTGCGTAATTTGAAAGAACCTGATGGAATCTGCAACGTGACTATGGGAGCATAACTTGGCTGACGGCATCTGCTGGGTGTAAGAAATAGGATTATTTGGGGTAGGTGACTGCCCAGTTCAAAGAATAATCCTAATCCTTGTCATGGTGAACCCTTAGATGACTAAATTAACCTGAGCTCAACCGCCTGGTAGTTATGGCTCAAAGCAGACAGGCTGAACTTGGGGCAATGTGTATATTATTAACTCAATACCATATCAGTATTAAAATTAAAATGCAAAACAATAAAAATCCCAAAGTGAATTAGAAAAACAGATTACAATTTAAGAAACAAAATGACATACTAATGACAAACATCCAATAAGAAAAAACAGAGATTTGAATTTTGATGTTTTAAGTAGAAATATCACTAAAACGCAGAAAGCGCTAACAGTAGTTAATGGTTGTGGAACACCAGGACCTAGGTGCGATTGAAGGCTAACCGCCATGGAACAAGGGTAGGATATACCAACCAGGTTCATCCTGGTCAAAGATTTCACCTTCCGACTTAGTCTTAAATCCTAATCCACCAAAGGAGAACAATTCTAAAGCCATCCCTGTTTCACAGTGGAGGCACTTAGAAACTCACAAGATGCAGGAAGAGGCCAACAGAAGAGTCCATTTCTGGTTCAGATGCCACTGGTCAGCTGGGTACTTCCAGGAAAAGGCTTCTTGTCTCCCTTTATCCTTACAGGAGGTAAGTCAACTAATATGCTGAGTCCATATCTTTGCCCAGGGTTCAATGCTTCATGGCTTCTATCAGGGCAGGGACAGCAGGTCAACTCCTCTTCCGCAAGTCTAGAAGGGGTTCAGAGGTGCATGTGTGGAGCGGCCATGTTTATGCCCAGAACCAGCTAGTGGGTGGTGTGGCTCCTGGGCCTACCCTAATCAATGGGGTTAGAGTTCCCAGAGCCAGCCCTACACACTTTTTCAGTGGTTTCTATATGCCTTACTGCAAACAGGCTCAAAATGCCACGTCAGAGAATTTTCAAGATGGTGAAAGTCTTCTGCCACACTAAACTTGGGATGTGAGGGGCGGAGGTTTGTGTGGGGTGGGTTACTATGGTAATCCTAGTGTCCTCCCACATCTAATACTAAAATCCAGTTTAAGGGAACCAACCCAGATAGGACACGAGCAGGGGCCTCCAGTAACCCAACAGTGGATACACAGGAATTGTCTTGCAATACAATTATCTCCTTTTCAAGTGTGCCATGTGGCTCAACGACCCTTCAAGCAGGATATGACACTATACTGGCAAAAGGAGGACCAAAACTCCTGCCCTGCATATTCTGCTGAGCTTAGAGGAGTCATCTTTAACCATTCAGGTCAGCCTATTCCATGCTCACCTTTCTCACACCTTTCCATACCTATTGAAGGCTAACCACGGGCTGAAAGAAGCTGTGGAGCCAATGCAAATTAGCCTCTAGGACCTTCAGCAAAGGAAATTGTAACTTTCTAAAAGTTACTTTTCCTTAATATTTATTAAAAATCCAACCTTATCATTGAATTGGATATGACTTCATAAACAATGCTTGGCTTATAGAATCTGCTGTAACACTGCATAAAGTAAGCTTGCATTATGCTATCAGCAGTACAGCTGCATGAACTAATGCTTGGTTTATAGAATCTGGTGCATGATTTAATGAACTAAACTTGGCTAATAACAGCTGCCTGAATTATACACTAAGCTGGGTTTACAGAATTTGTTGTACTCATTAAACAAGACTGGTTTATAGAATTTGCCGCATGAATGTAACACAATCAGATTGTTAGAATCAGAAGTGTGACACACTGGAGTTCTTCAGAGGAACACAACATAACACGCATTTGTAAAATGCACACTCACCTGAAGGGTCACCTTGGCGCTGACTAACAGATATTCATTGATACCCAACTCAATGGTACTCATCGCATCAGCCTCTGAAGGAGGAAAGGCTGAGTGGACACATCAGTAATCCAAGCCTATGGCCAGAATAAGAAACACAGATCCCTGTAGTGGATATGTTAATGTTCTGAGCCCCAACAAGAGACCATACATGACAACAGACCAGATTATGGTGGTAGACTCACTATTTTTTAAACAAAAAATGTCTATTTTGGCTGTCTCCCGTCTGAAAATGCTTCTGCTTCAAAAGAAGTCAATCAGAGAAATACATTCTCCCGATTTTATTTTATAATCTCCCTCTTTCCTACTCTATAATGTCGGCATGTTTGAGACACCTGATCAACAAAGATTTGAAGAATCTGTTAAATGGGTGTGGGCTCGCAGCCCCCAACTAAGGCACATAAGAGATACTGGAGTCTCCAAGCCAACACACACGGTTTATAAAAGATGTAACGATTTGCAGTGGAAGAGTGCCAGCCGGCCCAGACCGATCCATATGGCTGTTAAATGGTACTTAATGAATGCATTTAACTGCCCTCTGCGTTACAAATTACATTATGAAAAGACGGGGCAGTCACAGGGGGGTAAGGGAAGGGGTCAAACCTTCAGCCCAGGAAGTGCCACCGTGTTCGCGGGTTTGCAATGCCTGCTGTGCCCTGTCTGCCAAGACATCTTCTACTTCCGGGACTCTATAATGTACATCAGTGGTTCCCAACCTGTGGTCTGGGGAGCCCTGGAAGTCAGCGAAACCTCCTGAGGGGGTCCGTGACTGCTTAGAAAATCAAATAATATTAATAGATTAGGTTCCCAGCTTTTAGTACTGACTCAGTGGGGGGGTCCCCGGATTCCAATAATGATTCAGTGGGGGTCCCTGGGATACAGTAATAAAGTTGGGGTCCACAGAAGTCAAAAGGTTGGGAACCACTGCTGTACATGAACCAACATTAAGCCACAAGTCCACGGTTTCTGAGCTGGACCACAGACATGAAATGAGCGGCTCAGAACAAGGCACTGAGGTGCAGGAGTGTAATTGGTATTACAAACAAGCGCACAGGGTCTTCGAGGCACATGCTGGAAGTTATTTACCATAAGCAGTGTCAGGAGGGCAGTGCCCATCTCCCCCCGACTGTTTCTACAGATCCCTCCGTGAACCTGTCACTACTATACCCACTCCTACACGCACTCAATCACACACCCCAAAGACAGCTGTGCAATTATGGATCAAAACGTTTCACAAAAGGACAGACAATAGGCACAAATGTGTATCGGAGCACTATGCAACGAGTATGTGTCAAGGCCAAGCCCGTGCCTTCCTCCAGCCCATCTCATTTTCTCAAACTCATTACCTTCTTAATTGTACCCTTCCACCCATTGCTCTGTTTACCCATCTCCTCATCCAGCCTGAATACCAATTCATCCATCAACCATCCACCCAGGAAAGCCCTCCGCTCATATGTTTATCACTCAGTCCTCTTCCTTTCATTAGACCATCCATTACCCTATCCACCAATGACCTATCTATCCATCCAAGAAAACCCACTCACTCACCGCTTAACTGGTCATACTCCCAAGAAAATGCACCCGCTCAACGCTCACCATGTCACTCCATCCAAGAAAGCACACCCACCCAATGCTCATTCTGTGCCTCCATCCAAGAAAACACACTTGCATAGGCTCACCTTGTCACTCGATCCAAGACAATGCACCCACTCAATGCTTACCCTGTCACTCCATCCAAGAAAACGCAACTACCCAACGCTCACCCAGTCAATCATCCAAAAAACGCACCCACCCAACGCACAACCTTTCACTTCATCCAAGAAAATGCACCCGCCAAATGCTTACTCTGTGACTCCATGCAAGAAAACATCCCTCAACACAGTAAGCGACAGTAAGTCACTCCATCCAAGAAAACGCACCCACCGAACGCTCACCCTAAGAAAAAGGATCCGTCAAACGCTAACTCTGTCACCCCACCCAAGATAATACACCCAAAGCACAACCTGTAACTCCATCCAAGAAAACTCACCCAAAGCTCACCCTGTCACCCCGCTCAAAAAAATGCAGCCACCCAACGCTCACCCGGTCACTCTACCCAAGAAAACACAGCCAAGCTGCACCCTGTCACTTCATCCAACAAGAAAACCTGCAGATTTTCAATTACTCACCCATTCACTCCACCAATTCCTTTATACATACACCCATTCATCCAATCACCAGAGACATTTTCAGTGGAAAAGAAACAAAGAGACCTCTGCTCTACCACACTTTCAATGATTGCAAGGAACAACAAGCATTTGCAATGCAATGGGTCTCGCGTATGCTCGAGTTAGAGCTATTAGCCTTGTAAATTCCTAACTGGACTTATCTTGCCACATAAATTGAAAATGAAAAGTAAAACAGTTGACAGAAGCATGCTGATTCAAAGCGCCACCACCACTATGAACGTGAGCGCGAGAGTTATTGGCTCCCCGCGTGAATGTCTAGAAACGATCTCAGCTGGGATGAAAGGCAAACCGAAACTGGAGGAGGGGCCATCACACACTTTAACAGGAGGAAGTGTGACATAGTGTGATGGCCAACAGAAATGTTCACTTAGTTAAGTTGCCTGGGGAGGGAACTCAGCACACAAAGGAGGGACATTTCACAAAATGCACCAATAAAAGTGAAGCATTTGAGACAAGCACAACAAAAAATGAATAGCAAGAGTGGGTGTGGTTAAAAGCCCAGAGAGAGATTACAACAGGCTGGAGCGCTTGCGCACTTGACCCTAAATAATTACAAACAAGTTATTTTACAAGCACGTTTTGTATGCGTTAGCCATTGCAGCATTTATGGTATGTGTTTTTGCACAGGGTAGTCTTGATAGAAATTGTTTTCGCTGTGTTTCGGAGATTTGGTTTCATCGAGTACATTGATTCATTGTGTGAGCTTAGGTGTTTGCCTTCTTCCTCTATCTTGCCATCTCATTTGCAAACTGATAAGTCGCAGGGTGTGGAATCTGAAGCAAAATTACTAAACTAAGATATGTGTGAAAGCTAAAAAGCCAACACTTTCCTTACCTACTTAGTTTACCGAACTCTCAAAAGGGACACACTTCTTAAATTTAGAATATGGTGACACCCTTCTGGCTGTGCAATTATAAGAACAATGAAGGGTTATGTTATGGGTACTCACAAACATTATCCGAGGGCCACAAAGTTTGGTTTGTGGTGTGCGGGGGCCGCATTGATGGTAGCAGAGTGGTGGTTTGGTGGGCGGGGTGATTTTAGGGGAAGTGAAGCATCTACATTTTGTGACTGAACTGCACAATGTGAAACCAGAAAAACTGGGCTCAATCCCGGCTTCCCCACTTGACCAAAATGTGTAATTATATGCAGTTGTTTTATTTCACCTTAAACCCACTTTTTCTTTCTTATCACATACAAGAGGGCCTTGAAAACGCATGACTTCAGGACGGGCGCTGTATAAAACCTTCACCTGTGTGTGATTTAATAATCTTTAATGCTGTCCATGTATAGCCACCCAAGTGAGCGCATAACAACTGACTCGCCTCCTCGTTCACTATGGGTTGGCATTGTTTTCAGGGTGAAGGTGAGAGGCATGAATGTTTCTAAATTCATGTTTGAAAACTATAACTTTTTAAAAAATACTTCTCAGTGCAATCCACTGATACAATCTCATGCATTAAGATGAAACTGCTCTGCAGTTTTTAATTCTTGAATCGTGATGAGACTTTATCATATTTTTCCACATTTGCTGCAAGATATCTTTAAAAATGAAAGCTTTCGTAAAGTTAAGTGGTGCAGAACACCCCAGTTACTGCCTTTAACATCAATTTACCTTTAGCTACATGCTTTCCAGATTATTTAATATATTTGTAATGTTAGAACCGAGTCCAGTAAACAGCAGCCCAGTGCTGCTGTTGAGCAAGGGGGCCTGCATGTAAAGGTCAGGGGGCCTGCATGTAAAGGTCAGGGGGGCGCATGTAAAGGTCATACGGGGGTGCATGCGGACCCTGGACCATACTTTGAGGATTATGTGGATGTGAGATAGGGATGCGCTGCACCAAGGTACAGATGCTTCTAGATTGCCATAACTTTTAACCTTTGCGACGGGAAATTTTAAAGACGATCTTCTAAAATATAATATTATTGTACTTTGCTGGCACTTTGAGTTTATGGACGTAACGTGGGCTCTGCCCAGATTTTTTAATGTCCATAAACTATTCAAGTTTCATTTAAAGACCTGCTGCGGAATTGTCTGCCATTGTAACCCATCTGTGCTATCTGCCAATTTTAGTATAAACTGCAAAAAGGGATTTACTGTTGTATAATGAGATATTACGTGAGATTGGATGTTGTGTTTTCGACTCAGCTCCTTAAGAGAGACAAATGAACAAACTAGAGATACTGAAACACGCAGGTGTCAGCTATCGTTAGACACCTTTCAACCGACTGGTGGTAATCCGTGCACCACTGCCCCGGTGCGCAGCCGCTAACAGCGCAACATGGAGGTCACTGTTCGGCCATTCAACAAAACATGCACTGCAGCTGGGAATGATGCAGCGCACGCAGTGGCCGCGCACTGCAGCATCCCTCGGTGCACTGCAGCATCTTCAACTCTTTGTAGAGCTGAGATCGCGACAACCTAGCACATAGCTGTAAGACGGGGCAAAATCACCCACACCTTATAGCGCTTTATGTTGCCACACAAAGCACTAGACCTCAGCACGCTGCAGCATCCCACGGTGCAGTGCTGTGGTTCATCCTCAGCTCTTTGTAGAGCTGGGGATGCGACTTCGCTACACTCTAGCACACAGCTGTGAGAAGGGGCAAAATCACCCACACATTATAGCGCTTTATGATGCCACACAAAGCACTAGACCTCAGCACGCTGCAGCATCCCACGTTGCAAGGCTGTGCATCATCCCCAAGTCTTTGTAGAGCTGGGGGTGCGACTTCGCTACAATCTAGCACGCAGCTGTGAGACGGGGCAAAATCACCCACACATTATAGCGCTTTATGTTGCCACACAAAGCACTAGACCTCAGCACGCTGCAGCATCCCACAGTGCAGTGCTGTGCATCATCCTCAGCTCTCTGTCGAGCTTGGGATGCGACTTCACTACAACCCAGCACGCAGCACACAGCTGTGAGAGAGAGCAAAATCACCAACACACTATAGCGCTTTATGTTGCCACACACAGCACTAGACGGCAGCACCGTGCAGCATCCCTTCTCAGCCCTTTGTAGCGCTGGGGCTACGACTTTACAACAACCCAGCACACAGCTGTGATGCACGGGAATATCAACAAAGCTCTATAGCGCTTTAAGTGCAACAAACAGCACTAGACGGCAGAACGCTGCAGCATCCCGCGATGCAGTTGTTGTGCATCATCGTCAGCTCTTTGTCAAGCTGTGGGTGCGACTTCATTACAACCAAACACACAGCTGTGAGGCACGGGAATATCAACAAAGCATTATAGTGCTTTATGTGTAACAAACAGCACTAGACGGCAGCACGCTGCAGCATCCCGCAGTGCTGTGTATCATTTCTTTTTTTGAGCTAAGGGTGCGACTTGTATACAATCCAGCACACAACTGTGAGACATGGCAAAACCACCAGTGCACTATAGCGCTTCATATTGCGACAGCACCAGGCAGTAACGCACTGCAGCATTCCCTCAGTGCAGTGCTGTGCATCACCCCCAGCTTTTTGTCAGGTTGGGGATATCACTCCACTACAACGCAGGACACAACTGTGAGACAGAGCAAAACAACCAATGCACTCTAGCGCTTTATCTTGCGGCATGCAGCACTAGACGGCAGCTCGGGGCACGCCAGCACTATACAAAGAACACAGGCAGCACAGTGAAGTGCAGTTAAGTAACCGCCAGTCTCAGAGCAGGCACAGCGTTTGCTGCATCTTTTCAGGCTTCTTCTCGAGCGCAGCACCTGCCGCTTATTAAAAGGTCGCATATAGCGCAGACTTCGTCACTTGGGTAGAGAAGCGCTATACAACAAAAGACAGGTGAGAACCTGTCAAAGGAAACACCCGCGCCGCCGGGAGAGGAAAGAGGGGGCCGTAGCTGCGGCACATGTTTCAAGAACCTCGGCAGAAACGAAACTAAGAGCAGAATGTTGAGGACGCACCATAAAGCTGCAAGGGGTTCATATAGTGAATCCTAACGTACAGAGAACACACCTCGACAAAGCCAAGCGCTCTGGCAGGCGTGCAGTGAATACTTGTTCTTAAACTGCAGTACACGGGCTGTCACATGCAGGACACGGACAACGCGGACAGCAGCAGTGCAATACACATTTACACATACAGCAACAGCATCGACAGTGCAATACACATTTACACACACAGAAGTACCAGTGCAATACACATTTACACACACAGGACACAGACAACACAAGCAGCACAAGTGCAATAGACATTTACACACACAGGACAGCGACCGCACGGGCAGCAACAGCGCAGTACACATTTACACACACAGGACAGTACCAGTGCAATACACATTTACACATACAGCAACAGCACTGGCAGTGCAATACACATTTACACACAGGACAGCGACAGCACGGGCAGTGCAATACACACACAGGACAGCGACCGCACGGGCAGCACAAGCGCAATACACATTTACACATACAGGACAGCAACAGCACAGGCAGTGCCAGCGCAGTACACATTTACCCACACAGGACTGCAACAGTACGGGCACTGCAATAGACACTTAAACATACAGGACAGTGACAACACGGACAGCAGCAGTGCAATACACATTTACACGCGCAGGACAGTGACAGCACGGGCAGCACCAGCGGAATACACATTTACACATACACGACAGCAAGGGCAATGCAATACACATTTACACACCTAGGACAGCGATAGCACGGGCAGCACCAGTGCAATACACATTTACACACCTAGGACAGCCACAGCATGGGCAGTGCCGTACACATTTACACATACAGGACAGCAAAAGCATGGGCAGTGCAATACACATTTACATACACATAGGACATCGACAGCAGGGCAGTGAAATACACATTTACATACACATAGGACAGCGACAGCAGGGCAGTGTAATACACATTTACACACGCAAGACAGTGACAGCACGGAAGGTGCAATACACATTTACACATGCAGAACATGCACAGCACGGGCAGTGTGAAACACATTTACACATGCAGGACGGCGACCGCAGGGGCAGCACCAGTGCAATACACATTTACACACACAGAAAAGGCACAACGCTGACAGCAGCCCTGCAATACACATTTACACACACAAAACAGGCGCAGCAGGGGCAGTGCAATGCACATTTACACATGCAGGACAGCGACGGCACAAGCAGAAACAGTGTAATGTACATTTACACACGCAGAACAGGTACAGCATGGGTAGCACCAGTGCAATACACATGTATGCATGCAGAACATGCATAGCACAGGCAGTGTAATACACATTTACACATGCAGAACATGCACAGCACTGGCAGTGCAATACATATTTACACATGCAGGACAGCGACAGCCGGGGAAGTAATAGTGCTCTACATATTTATACATGCAGCACCAGTACAATAAACATTTTCACACGCAGAACAGGCACATCACGGGAAACACCAGTGTAATACACATTAATACACACAAATCAGGCACAGCAGAGGCAGCAGCGGTGCAATACACATTTACAGGCACAGAACAGGCACAGCACAGGCAGCATCATTCCAATGCACATTTACATGAGCAGGACAGGCACAGCACGAGCAGCACCAGTCTAATACATGTTTACATATGCAAAACAGACACTGCATGGGCAGCAGTGGTGCGATACACATTTAAAACTGCAGAACAGGCAGCAGCAGGGCAATACACATTTATACACACAGAGCAAGCACAGCACAGGCATCCGCAGTCAAATACATATTTTCAGATGCAGGACAGGCACAGCACGGGCAGCACCAGTCCAATACACATTTACAAATGCATAACAGACAGCACAAGCAGCATTAGTGCAATACACCTTTACAGGCACAGAACAGGCACAGCACAGGCAGCAGCAGTTCAGGCATAACCAACAACGCACAAGCACAAAATGGGTAGTAGCAAAGGATGTTTTACATCACACACACAGAACAGGTGCAGAATAGGCACAGCACAGCCAGCAGCAGGTCAATACACATTTACAGGCGCAGACCATGCACAGGGTACGCAGCAGCAGTGCAGGGGTAACAAACAATGCACAAGCACAGAATGGGAGAAGCATAGGATGTCGTACATCACATGAAGAATAGGCACAGCACAGGCAACAGCAATGCAGTACACATTAACACATGCAGAAGAGGCACAGCACAGCAGCAACAGTGCAACAATGACAACACGCAGCAAACAGGCACCGTACAGACAGAAGTTGAATATTCATGTACACATGCAGAAGAGGCACAACACAGCCAGCAGCAGCAGCAGCGCAGGTGTAATCTGCACACAGGAGCAGCAGTCCATATGCATTTACACATGCAGACAATATACAGTGTGGGCTGCATTGCAACATCCATTTTATCCATTAACACATACTGCACGGTCGGCAGCAGTGGAGGTAAAACCTACACTCGGCGCATGGACACAGCACAGGCAGCACTGCATACACATTTACACACGCAGAACAGACAGCACGAGCAGCAGTGGGACAATACACATTTACACACACATAACAGGCACAGCACGAGTAGCAGGAGGACATTACATATTTACACATGCAGACCATGCACAGCACAAGCAGCTGAAGGACATTTAAACATGCACAGCACACGCAGCTGCAGGGCATTACACATTTACACATGCAAAACATATACAGCACACGCAGCTGCAGGGCATGAAACATTTTCACACGCAGAACAGGCACAGCACGAGCAGCAGCAGTTCAGACATACCCTACACACAGCGAACAGGCAGAGCACAGCTACTGTAAAGAAGAGAGGCATCACACATGACAGCGAGGTGGTAACAATCCCATATAATTGTAGTAAATCTACCCCTTGGATTCACTCAATCCCCACTGCCTCACTGTCACATGTGCTTCACCATACCACTGCGCACCATGCTACTAAGCATTACTTTGCACAATACAGGATGCAAAAATAATGTGTACGCATTTGTGTGTTGCAGTATGATCCACTGCATTGGACGCATGTGTGCTGCAGCACGATGCACTGCATAGGAAGCATGTAATCTGCAGCAGGATGAACTGCATCGGAAGCATGTATGCTGCGGAATGAGGAACTGCATCAGTAGTATGTATGCTGTGGCATGATGCACTGCATTGCTAGCATGAATGCTGCGGTGTGATGCATGGCATTGTGGTATAATACACTGCAATGGGTGCATGTGGAAAAGCGGACCCCCAATATGGGGGGAGCACGGCCCCTTAGAAATCGGGGCCGCCGTGGGCCAGACCCTCCGCACTAGTTGTGCGTTGGGCTGGCCAGGTAGTTCCACTCTCACACCTCGCGAGGTGTGGGGGTGGAAGTGACTTTCAGAGAGAACGCTGCAGCTGCGACCGCCGATCCAGTCTCAGCTGCTGCGCGCCGGTGGGGGGCTACATAAGCGCCCACCCCCAGAAAGGCTCGGCTTTGTTGTGGCGCAGCGGAGGACAACCAGACGGCTCATCGTTGTCCCACCAAGGTTGGAGAAGAAGTACTAAAGTAACCAGAAGCAACAGAGGGGTCACCAAGGCTGGGGCCCCGGGATAACACCAGAGATAGGATCCTAAAGTCCTGGACCAACCTGCAGATGTACACACCAGATTAGGGGGTAGGGAGCCCAGATCGCTGGGGTGGCCATGGGGCTCCCGCTCCTGGCCGCCACGTTCCACCCCTTGGCAGATTGGTGTTTGGAGAGGGGGCGGAACCCTGAGCGTGTAGGCAAGGAACGGTGAAGTCAGGGAAGCCGCTCCCCTAGGGATACAGGTGAGGTACAGTCCACTTGTGTGGTCCAAGGGAGGTTCAGGACAGGAAGGGACCTGTCACAATGATTTATGGTTACAGATTGAAATGTACGAATACAGTTATGTTATTGTAAATATGTTTTGAAGTTTCTTGAAGTGATTTATGGCTAAAGCGTGTGTTATGGAATTAACAAGTAAAAGTTAAATAAAACTTCTTACAACAAAATTAATTTGTCGGTCTGCTTATTGCCGGTGTTGGGGTGAGGGCCTGCTGGTGGTCTCTGAGTTGTATGTGCTGCAGCATGATGCACAGCATTGGGCACCTGTACTGTGGTAAAATACACAGCACTGGATGCATGTGTGCTGTACTGGATGCACTGTTTTGAGGAACCAGAAATTACAAAGTATCCTGTCTCAGATCTCCATGAGTCTCCTTCAGCTAGCTCTCTCCTGTGTTATTGGATGCACGTGTGCTGCAGCATGATTCACTGCATCAGTAGCATGTATGATGCAGCATGATGCATGGCACTGGATGCATGTGTGCTGTGGCATGATGCACTGCAATGGGCGCATTTGTGCTGTGGCATGATGCACTGCCATGGGCGCATTTGTGCTGTGGCATGATGCACTGCCATGGACGCATTTGTGCTGTGGCATGATGCACTGCCATGGATACATTTGTGCTGTGGCATGATGCACTGCCATGGGCGCATTTGTGCTGTGTCATGATGCACTGCCATGGGCGCATTTGTGCTGTGGCATGATGCACTGCCATGGACGCATTTGTGCTGTGGCATGATGCACTGCCATGGACGCATTTGTGCTGTGGCATGATGCACTGCCATGGACGCATTTGTGCTGTGGCATGATGGACAGCACTTGACGCATGTCTGCTGTATTGGCTGCACTCTTTTTGGGAAGCAGAAATTATAATGTATCCTGTCTCTGATCTCCATGACCTCCCTTCAACTAGCTCTCTCTTGTGTTGTTGGGAACTCTCTTGTGAGTCACTGCATTTCTCCTTCCATTCTAAAATATCTCCTATAATTGTCACCATCTTCATTTTCTTCACCCTGGAAATACAAGTGAAAAATCTGATTCAAGACTAAGTTTTGTTTTTCGCTTTGTTTCCTTTCGTGCTACACTGACATAAGTCACGGGTATCAGCACCAGCTGTGTGGTACCAGAATACTCTAGTATTCCAGGGGATTGAACCATTTTGATCATGGCCAGTGGGTTATGGGTTGGCTTTAATTTAACTGGTATTTTACTTTATTTAACATGGTTTTATTGATCTAAAAAAAAAAAAAGCTAAAGTGTTTTTTTATTATTGAAATCGCCAGTAGTGCCGCAAGGATCACTGGGTCAAGTATTAGTTTTTTTTATTTTATTCAACCCAATAAGGTCTTTTTAATAGAGAGAAAAGAATCGAGGTCCTGATGAAAGCCCTTCTGCTCCTCCTAATGGGCAATTCTAAAATGTTGACAAGTACTTTTAATAGCTTCAAATCTCTAGATAGACATGAGAAGGCAACCTACCTTTCATGACCTTTACAAACCAGTTTTTCATCGTAGGAACACCTGTGGTAAAATAAATCCAAGGACTGCCCTGCTCACCAGGGTTGCAGCCCATGCAGGTTGGCGTGAAGAGGAGCCCTATGATGAAGCATGCCACCAGAGTGATGGCTGAGTACTACCACCCTGAAAAGGATCATTTCCGCCTGATTCACATTAGATCAATGATAAGCCAGTTGTTTGCAATCTTCCCAGTCCATAGGCTCCACAGGGTGCTCATCATTTCTCCTGCTTCCTGATTTCATATACCTATTAAATCTTGTTTTCGTACACTAAGTGACTCTTGATTTAATGAACCGTGTGATCCCTGACTCAAACAGGTATCACACACCTAGTAATTCTTGATCTCCTAACCAATCGATTCTTGATTTAATGCACCTTATGCATCCTGATTTCAATATCTGGTAATTATTGGTTTCAAACACTAAGCGGCTATTGATTTAATCTACCTTGCACACCTGATGGTTTCCGATTTCATACACTTTGTAATTCTTGATTTCATAACCAAGTCACTACTGATTTATTGTACCTCGTGCTTCCTGATTTCATTATCTGGTAATTCTTGGTTTCATACACTAAGCGATCCCCGCCTCATACACCGATCGTTGCAGATTTCATAACCTAGCAATTTATTAGTTCATATATCAGGTGACTCTTGAGTTAATGCATCAGGTGCTTCCTGAATTCATACACCTGGTAAATGTTGATTTCCTTTCCCCACAGACTCTTAAATTAACGCACTATGTGGTCCCTGAATTCACACATCTCATAATTTCATGCACCAAGTGACTCCTGAAATAAAGTACCCGATGGATCCTGCTCCCAGACAACAATGCTTCCTCATTTTCTTCTCATGGCAGCTTCCTATTTGATCTAGCAACTGTGCAGTGCTGAGCACAACCTACCACTTCCCCTCATGGCATCGGGCAGACATTCTGTATCATCACCATGCAGTCTGAGCTGACATGCATGTGCCACATGTATGGTGTGGACTGTAAAGGAATCTGAACACATTTACATGTAAAACAGGCATTCACAAGTAGTAGCACGGTTAGATCCCTTCTCCCCAAGCATAACAAGAAGCCAAAATTACAGCAAACGTCCTGCTTGCTTTACAGCAGCGGGGGCTCCTCTCCAATGGAGGATGCTCCGTTGGCATAGAGCCAGCAGCAAAAAAAATAATAATTATATTTCATATTGTTTTATTTTTCTGCTGCTGGCTGAGCCAGCTGGTGCAGGAGGAGCGGGCGGGGCTGGGCCATGGGAGTGGATAGTGAAGTGTGCCCTTAACTGTGCCTATCTGTTTGGCGGGCCGTTCTAGGCTAGCCAAACAGACATGCGCAGTTAGTCTTCTCCAACCTAGCTGTATTTGACAGCCGGGTTGGAGAAACAGCACAGACTCCCTGTGCCTGAGTGAGCAGCAAACCAGCCCGCTCAGGTCAATCCCCGCGCTGCTCTCTTACTAGATAATAGCATGAGAGCAGTGCGGGGATTGCACAAGGAGTTTTTCTTGCTGTCCCATGGGCTGCTGGGACCAGGAAGCAGAGGAGCATGAGGCGGCCAGCAGCACCAGGTAGGTGATTTTTTTTAATTAACTCCCCCCTGCACTCCCCCTTTTGCACTCACCCGACTGTGCCCCCTCCGCCCCCCCACTTATAATTCATATCAGCAGCTGCTGCATTACAGTAACAGTTATCTGCAACTCAGGGGGTGCAAACACAACCTTTGCGCACTCAGATAATACAAAGAACTTTCACACGCGCAGTAACAGAGCTGGTAATCTGAACTCCTTCGGAATGGTGCTGACGTGTCCGAAAATCAAATCCCTGAGCCGTGCTAGCTCACACAATTCACTTTTACATTGTTAAGCATGGCTTCCATAGGGAGCCTCTATCATTTAGGTTCCAAATCTGGTAAATCACTGATATGACGTAGCAACATTTGAAAACAAAACTCGTTACCCGGGGTTGCTATGTCATGAAGGCGTTCCAGGCGCTGCTGACAGGGCTCTCAGAGTCAGTCAACGCATCGCTGCTTGTCTGCTTTGACTGAAACAGAAAGCACAGCTGCAGGAGAGGGAAGGAAGGCAGAGATGATGGTGGGCGTTGGTTAAGGATGGCGGGTAAGGCATTTTTTCCACATGCGCATGAGGGAGGAGAGGCTATGCTATACAAGGCTCTCTCATTACACCTTCGCCTCTGCCCAGCAGGCATAAGCAGGGGCAGATGACTTTGAGGGGCATAAATAACATAATTTTCCAGAAGGGTATCTGCGAGTTACAGGGATGTTTTTCTCTTTGTGGCTCCGATTGGCATCATAGACAACCCAAGCTTCGCTCTTGTTGTTTAATGTCACTCAAAACCCCTCGACGAAAAACATGCCCGTAACACAGTTACCCATCTATAATTCTATATTTTAACGATGATAGTTACAGCTGAGGAATAGCATGCCCCATATTTTACATGAGCATACTAAAAACACCCGAAACATGACATGTATTTGCTGTGTTTGACTTATGAGTTTGCAAGGAGGAGTGGGAGCACTGACTACAACTAACCACAAATCTCATACACTGGTAGATTGATGACTTATAGCGCATTGGTAAGAGATGCTGAAGAGAGGCCGTCTGTCCACCACACAGGCTTCTTGCAGTGATGACTGGAGTTCTTGCTCTCCATGAACATGTGTTTAACATGATGGAATAGTGCTACCAAACACACTGCTCTACACATGCTCGCCCTCCTGCTACTTCATCACCCGAGTTCATATGACTAGGGACCACTTTAACGCGCCCATGTGTATGTGTTAGGATGCGGATGGTCCCTTACTGCTGGCACTTGATGTCAGTCTGGTCAGTTTTTACTATTTAATGCGCATTCAGTAATAGTACATGGTGCATTCACATGCAAGGCACTTTATTCTTCAGTGATAGCGCTGTGTCAATGTAATCTCAATTCAAATGGAGCCAGTATGTGTCACAACTGCAAAAAGAAGTAATTCAAACTTGACAATGCTCTGTGTTTTCCCACTGTTCCTGAGAATCTAGGGGTCTGGAGATCACTGTGCCCCAGGTAATGGAGGTATCTGGGGTCTGTAATTTGTAACAAGTATTTGTAATGCAGCGGGTCTTGCATTACGTCGAGTTAGAGCTATTAGCCTTTTTAAACTCCTAACTGGACTTTACTTGCCACATTAAATAAAAAATAAAAAACTAGCACGACCGCACTGCGAAATAAAGAGAAAATGTAGTCCAGAAACCATGGAGTCTCGTATGGTTCCAGTAGTTTACTGGTGCTCTCGTGGAGGGCTAAACACTAGAAAAGGCATGACGTATGCATGCCTTTCACGAATGAAAACTAGCGGATTTTAAAAGGCAAGACCACGAGCCAATGAAAGTGACTGACGTAATATGGGCGTGGTTAAAATCCTCCTAAAGAGAGATTGGAAGAGGGACGGAGCACTTTGCGCTCACTCCTAAAAATGGCTCTTTACACACCCCCAGCCTCATTCTCTTAAAACCGAATGAGCACATCCTTAGCCCCATATCCCACACAAAGGTGAGGCCTGTGTCTCTACCCTCACTCATCGGGTTAATACTATGTCATCGGGGCCTCAGCACCTCTATCATGGCTGTGAGGTTTTTTATTTTATTACTCCAAGAGGTGACAAGGGCCGCGGCTGGTCTAGCTGAACCCTAAAGAAACCTTTATCGCTGGCTATTAAAGCACCCATCTGCAAACTTAGTCTGTATCAACAATAATCATGGCCAGTTCCAGGCACCACACAAAGGTGCAAACCAGGAGGTTTTTGATCCATGCTTGGATGGATCACCCCTGTGCTCAGCTGCTGGTACACAGAAGTCACACACCGGGACAGCGAGGAGCATCAAAGTGTAGAGAGATTTCATGCACAAGTAATGATCTCTGCATAGCCCCTATCACCCACACATAGCATGGTCATCTTCTCACAGGAATCACACACAGAGCTACCTGCACAATCCCCCTGTTTCCACAACACATTGCTAATTACACAGAGCTAGATTAGTCAGAAGTGGTTCTCATACAAGGGTTTACCCATAGGAACTAACTATGATTCGACCATCCACCTCCACCATCCAAGAGCAAACATCTTCCGCTCCAAAACGATCATGTTCGAGCAAACAGATTATATCCTGATCCACTGCTGCATAAGCAGAACACAAACATCTCCTTACCTCCCCATTCCTCAGATCCAGAACACAATACTTCCTTGCTTCTCCACACTGCTTATTCAGAATACACAGATTCCCTATGTCAACTCTTTCAATCCTGAACATAAAGAACCTCTCCCATTCCAGACTCTTCCAATCTAGGAAACAAAGATCCATGTACTCCCATACTCTTGTAATCCAGAAAACAAATGTACCCCTGCTTCCATATACACCGAACCCAGAACACAAACTTCCCCTGCTTCCATACTCCAGAACAGAGAGAGCCCAAGCTTCTACACTCCTCTAATCTTAAACTGAATCATAGACTCACCTACTTATCTCATACTCGAGATCACAAGAACCCGACACTCCACTAGAATACATCCTCCAAAGTCTGGGTATGCCCAGGCACAGGCCACATTCTCGCTGTACCTTAGAGACTCAAGTTGCAGTTCACGGATAAAGCCCAACAAGGCTAAAACTGAGCTGGTAAGCTTGTTTTCCTGCTTGGGGGGAACGTGCCCTAACAGTTTGGGATGGGAAAATGGAGCAGGTTCAATACTACTTTTAAATAGATTTGTTCCTGTTCCGTAATGGCACAGATAAGCTAAAGACATATTTTGGAACGTATAAAGAGTACGTATCAGTGGTTCAGACAAATTCACACATCACTTTGTGCAGTCCTGTTCGTCCCAGCCATTTTGGGACGTTTCCTTTACGCATCAACGGTCTATGTTCAAACTGAACTCGGAGAAGACCAAGATCATCATCTTCGGCTCCAACAAATCAGCATGGGACGACTTCTGGTGGCCTGCCACTCTGGGAGCTGCCCCAACGCCCACCACCCACGCATGCAACCTCGGCTTCATACTGGACTCATTGCTCACTATGACCCAGCAAGTCAACGCCATCTCATCCTCATGTTTTAACACCCTTCGCATGCTCCGCAAGACCTTCAGATGGATCCCCTTTGAAACCAGAAGAACGGTCACCCACGCCCTCATCAACAGCAGTCTGGACTATGGCAATGCACTCTACATGGGAACAACGGCCAAGCTCCAGAGAAAACTTCAGTGCACCCAGAACGCCTCTGCATGACTCATCCTCAACCTCCCTCGCCACAAACACATCTCAGCCCACCTCAAAGACATCCACTGGCTCCCCGTCAACAAAAGGATCATCTTCAAACTACTAACCCACGCTCACAAAGCTCTCCACGATGCCGGACCTACCTACCTCAAAAACCGCCTCAACTTCCACACCCCGACATGTCAGCTCCGCTCCACCAACCTCGCCCTCGCCACCGTCCCCTGCATCCACCATACCACAGCCAGCAGCAGATCCTTCCCCCACCTTGCCGCAAAAACCTGGAACTCCCTCCCCGTCAACCTATGCCTGACCCAGGACCTCCTGACCTTCAGGAAGCGCCTCAAGACCTGGCTCTTCAAGCAGTAGCACCCCCACCCCCCAGCGCCTTGAGACCCTAATGGGTGAGTAGCGCGCTTAACAAATTACTGATTGATTGATTGATGTGTTCTCTCTCCACCACAGATACGAAACAGACTACCATAATTCACTTTTTCTATTCTAATATATTTTAGTAAAGTTTAACTTGGCATGATACTTGTTGCCCTGGCAGTAGTTTTTAGGTCTCACTTTTCTTGTAGTTCCTTTACATTGCCCAAATAAAATATACATGTATGGACACTATGTTTGCATGTAAAAAATAACCAGTGTTGTAGAGGTCGAGTGACGGAACATGCTCTAGGGCAGTGGTTTCCAAACCTTTGACTTCTGTGGACCCCTACTTAATGATTACTGGAACCTGGGGACCCCCAATGAATCATTATTGGGGTCCGGGGACAATTCACTAAGTCATTACTGAAAGCTGGGGACCTAATTAGTTAATATTGCTTAATTTCCTAAGCAGTTGCGGACCCCCTGAGTAGGCTTCTTGGACTCCCAGGGGTCTCCGGACCACAGGTCGGGAACCACTGCACTAGATCAATATTCAAGAATATTTCTTGCGCCACTACTGTCATACACCGACCACATACATACTGTGCTCCTGTACTCACACAGCCCAAAAAAATCAAGACCCTAAGCTCACTGATTCCATAACACAGAAGATTCTAGGTTCCCATTCTCCAAACATCTTTTACAAAAAAACACTTTTGAAAAAACATCTTACAATAACATTTTTTTTTCTATGCAGTGTATTATTTTGTCATACACATTTTTTCATGAATTTCGATCTTCTCTTAACACCTCTTCAATTTAGTTTTTTTTTTATACGTATATCTGGTTCAATTGACATTTATACTTCTATTAACACACCATTTATACGTTTATGTTTTTATTGTGTTTTGATATTATTTTTATTTGAGGAAAGCCCCCCAAACCCACACTTAATTCATGGAATTTTGTTTTTATATTGTTAATACTATTATACTTTTAATTTGCTTTGGCTTTGGGGCTCGGGGGTATAGCCCCCAAGCCTATTTTGTTATATTCATTAAAGACACGTCTCTTATCTCTCTCCAAAAATACATATACATACCTATTCCTACTATGTATCCCTAATCCTTTCATTTAACCTATTTATCCTTGAATGTCCATTTGCAGTTCCAAAATATTCATGTTTTAAATTAGTTACAAAATGTTCGTTAGTGATGCTTAATAAATTTTACTTTTTGAAAACGTTTTCCAATTACAAGTACATATGTTTTAGGCTAAATTTTATTTATGTGCTATAGAATACAATGATTAATTTGTTCTAAAGTGTTATGGTGAAACAATACTATTGTAAAAGGTGTTTGTGAAAAGTAATTTTCAAGAGATGTTTTGGAGAATGATGATATCACAAGGTATCAGATTACCTTCGTCAGTAACATCACACTCTAAAATACAAACATTTATGATTCCACTACTTTCATAATTCAGAAGTCAAAGACTTCCCTACTCTCATACTCCTGAACACAAACGTTTGCTGACTCACTTTTCTGATGTTGAACGATCACTCTGATCCTTCACTATACGAAGATTTCTTTCTCCTCTGGTCTCACACCGCAGGATGCAAGGATCCACTGAATTACCACTCGTGCAGCGCAGACAAGGGTCCTCTGGTCCACTGCGCAAGCATCTGCGCTCATACTCCAGAATGCAGGGATCTACTATAACCAATAGCCATGCTTCTAAATCTGGCCCTACAAGTCAACAAACTCCTGGAATGAAGTGTCACCGGAAGCCCTGAGGGTAGTGATGGTCCTCTTCTGAGGCCAAAGACTTAATTGTGTTGAGATGCGGATGGCCCTCCAACCCAGGATCAGCTTACCAGAGGTTCACTTTCAGTGTGATAAAGACTGATCTGATGATGTCCATTTCATGTCAAGCAATGGTCCTCTCTAAACACCCCGCTCCTGTATACAACTCTCCGATGTTACCGAGCAGCGAGTGAAAGTACGAACAGTAGGATGAGATAAGCACCACAGCTGACCGACTCTGTAATGGGTAGCATTGCTTTTTGGAAGGGGTTCTGTTAAGGTAAGGTCTTCTATTTCTCCCAGACCAGGACGAATCACCCATCATCTTTACCGAGGGTCAATCAAAAATTGTTTAGGCAAAATGGAAACTACCTTGTACTTTCAGAGGAAGATAGTGTAGAACCGTATGCTGTAAGTTAAACACATATTAGGAAAGAGCCCACCCTCTCAAGACACCCATTTTAGCCTAGGAGATTATTCCTGTGCATTGGAGGTTACAGATACACACTCACTTCCCCTTGCAGTCCTTTACAATCTGACACACACACTGTGCAAGGATTGCATCCAGTCAGTTAGCACATAATGAGACTAACAAGTAGAACAACAGCAGAGCAAAGCATTCCTCAATCCAACAGCTACCACGGGGGTCCTGCGCGGTACTCATCCAGAAAAACAACCTGCTATTGGTCCTGCTCACCAACAAACTCAAGGAGCATCGTCGTTCAGGAACGCTTGCCCCCCTCTTCGCAAGATTAGTTATTCTCTCGTCTTCCTACGTTCTGGCTCCAGTGCACCAAAACAGGCAGCATCACAGTGAGCATCTATTATGCTTTCACTTCATCACTTCGCATCATCTCTTGGGATCCCTTGCTCGTCTAATGTCTCGTGTCACTCCCCAAGTGGCTTTCCAGGAACTTTATCCTTCCCTGTTCATCAGACACTGTCTCTCCACCACCCCTCCCTGTTGCTAGTACAGCTCCAATGGACAGTTCTGCAGAAGCATCTGACATTCAGTTACCTACTATCTCTCGCGCTGCGATCAGTTATTTCCTACACCTTGTGGCAAGTCACTTACTCCGTCAGCAAGCATACTCCTCCCTTCGCTGTCCCAGGTGGCAGGATCCCAAGTGCTAGCCACCCCTTCTATTGTTTGAAAAGTGTGGAAATTGCCACTGTCAATTTCCACATTAATATTGAATATTGACCTCAATAATCGCTTCTTCATTTCTAATCAAACTAAATAAGACCACAAAAGGAGGATATTTCCAGGACCCTGATTCAATCGTTCTGTTAAAGACCAATGCTATATTTTGAGGAGACTGCTTGTCACCATGGCAAAAACCAATCTTAAATGACATTGTTTATAGCTCCTGACAACCAGGCACCACACCATATGCAGAGAAATATACATTAGATATTCAATTTAAAAAATCGTCTGCTCTCTGTGTAGCATGCATAAAGATTCATCTTAGAAAACAGGCCACAAATAAAGATAAAATTCTGTTAAGAAAAATTGTTCCGCAAATGCAATGCCTCCGGTGTCTGCTCATTTCACAGGCTTTCCGAGAGCGGTTCATCCATATTTAAAATGCCTGACAGCAGTTACTCCTCGTTTGGAATCATTTTCCAAGACAAGCTGCGACACAAGAGAAATGACAAAGGAGAACGATCCACCAGCCAGAGCAGTAGTTGAACATTTTTGTGAAAAGGTGATGCAGATATGCTTCTAAGTTTTACTCCTCCAATCCCTCCCTTCATCCTGATGATATTGTAAATGAGGTTTACGGGTGGTATCTGTTTAGTGATAAAGCAAGGCTGGGGTCACTCCACCTCTGTCATCCTCTGGGTTGTGGTGAAATTGTTTCCTCTGCCTGGGACGTGAAGTAAAGACAATGGGATGCTTTCTCTAACCGACCAATCAGGAGGCGGTATTATCAAGGGCTTGCTTTAGACCTCCAGTGCGTAGAGAACATCTCCTCCCTGAATCCAGCTGTTGTACCTCTGAGTGGTGGAGCTCAGGAGGAGCCAGGGGTGTAGACGAATGAACCACTACAGAAGCCTACAAGAGGTACTGTCACAAACTTCCCAAATAAATCAAAATGAATATAAAAAGTCCCTTTTCCCTTCCTGACTACATTTATGCATGTTTTGTGAACCAATGAGGGACAGACTGCTATCACTTTTTATTTATTTTTCAATTGGGGGTCACGGTGCCCACCAGGGCACCCTTTGCCTTAATAGAAAGAATTGCCAGCTCCTGCGCCATGGTTCCTCGTTTATTGCTCACTGCTCCCTTAGGAGCACCCAATAGTGCCCTGCAAGCGCTATTTATATATATTTTTCATTTTTGATGATGGCCCTAGAAGAGGCAGGAGCACCACCATTTTTTGTGCTGCAGGGAATTCTGCAGTCTCCCACGGACATTAGAAATGAAACAGTAAGTCTCCTGGATCACTGAATCCATGCCCCAGGAGATCTTGCCATATGTTTTTAAGCACTTCCCAAGCTGGAGCTTTTGCTCTATAGCTGGGAGTGCTGAACCCTCTAAGGACTGATACTATGGCCGCTGTTACATGTGGCCTGAAGATGCTCCAAAAATAAAAGGCCTTATTACGATTGTTTATATGAATGCTTTTTTAGGACTGAAATTTATTTTTTCTTACAATCAGACCGAGATGTATTTTTTTAATAAAAAAATGCAATATGTCTTTCACTATCACTTCATGTCTCCCGGAGAAGCACATTTTTATTAACTCGGCTTTCTGTTAAAGGGATATGGAAATCACATACCTTCTCCCCTACATAAAAGCATATTAATTAGCAAACAAAAATAATGATGCAACAATAAATGTGGAAAGGCGTACTTCCTGCAACATCAACTTCAATTTTATTCCTTACATATATCACTCAGATGTTGATTCCCTTAATCACAGAGGCAATCCAGGCAGGTCGGAAGACCACCCAATTCTACAGAGCATTGAGAGATTGTGGTGGCAGCTTCATCAACGTTTCGGTCTTCAAGCGCCTGATGAGTACATGAGATTATTCTGAAGACCAAGTGTTGATATGTTCAATTCTGTAGACCCTAAGTATCCAAAGCAATGTGTAATTCAAATTATAAATACTTCAGATCTCCAAATTGGTCACCAAATCTCAAAGATCTCAAAATCAAGGACAAAACCAGCCAAATTGTATTTGAGTTTTGTCCAAAGTCCGCATACAAACCAGCTTGTGCTCAGTATACCCGACATCCAGGGATGAATCTAGGATTCCAGGATTCATCCCTGAGGAAACAGCAAATGATGGCAGGTCTTTCTGACTTCAAAGGCTAGTCTCTTTAGTGCTCTGGATAAAGATGCTCAAAATTAGGTGTTGCGCAACACAAATCATTACACTAAGTAAAATACTTCCGGTCGGTTACCAATGAACAATTTCCAAGTCATAGTTGTAAAACCGGTGAGCACTTTCCAAGCAGGTGAAACAAAGAGTTTTTGAAAGTTGCCCTATGTCCTTCTTCCGCATAGTTTCAGTGGTAACTAACATTTAAGATTCCTGTAAATCACCTGTGCGTGCCTACATAACAGTACAACAGGTACATGCAGTAGCATGATGCAGCTGTAGGAAAAATATAAAAGCAGGATACATAAAAAAAGCAAAAGACATTCTTCCAGAGCCAACAACTCTTTCATAGTCCGAAATACTAAGCCAGCTGAAACCCTCAAATGTTACTGCTCTTCAGACACGCAGGACCCACAGGCGCCTGCTAACATATTTTGCCAACCACTTCACATTACGACTTGTGGTGCACAAGAAGCCCGAGATACACAGCTTTCTTTCTACGATCGAGTGAGGTTTACTCCTGGGGATCTAGGTGCATGTCACATGTATGTTAGGAGTAACACACACTTACGCCAGGTTTATGGCACACCTATGTCAGGAGTAGGACACCCCTAAATCAGGAGTATAACACACCTACATCAAGAGTATGACACACCAGAAGGCATACGTCAGAAGTATGACACACAAATCAGGAGTACGACATATCTACTTACAGACAAAACTTTGCAAATCGGGTCAATTATGCGACAGCAGCCAATGTACTCACAATTGATAAGAGCTTACATGTTCATCATAGCGGAAGAGCATTGAACCTTGAGGTGCGATGACAACAAACATACAAGCGCACCGAATATCTTTAAAGCCTACTAAGGCCTATTCCAATCTTTTTTAGGTCTAGCTTAACAGGAAAGCTGTCCGAAGGACCTTTCATTAACAATTCTTTAAAGCACACAGAGTGCCATTGGCTCTGCCAAGAGGGATAATGCTAGCTCACCTTGTCTTATTGGCTGTTTGGTGTATCATTGTGCCAAAGTTGTGCCTGCATTGCAAGAAAGAAGGGACTATTTTACACCTGAAAAGTGCATTGAATCATCCAACATTAAATTATTTTTCCCACATATGTACTATGTACAGAAACATCATCATGTTTTTTTGTTTTTTCACGTTAAAAGTCAGGACTCAAAATGAAGTCCAGGCTTATTGCTTTTGCTTGTTGGCAAAAGCAATAAGCCTGGACTTCATTTTGAGCCCTGACTTCTAACGTGAAAAAAAACAAAAAACATGATGATTGTTGCAAGCTGAAATCAAGTACTCTGAAAAGGCTAGTCCCCATCCCACATGTCACGTGCTTCTGTTAGCCACAGAAGCAGAAGGTTTTTATGCTCTGGATAAATTATCTTAATGTATCTCTTCCCTCCCTCCGCCCAGCCTCCTATATTTAGCAGGAAGCCGCCAGGCCTCCCTGGAGGGTTCCGCCATTTCTTGGCGCTGCGCTTCGCGATCTCGAGCTCCCGCGGGAGATGGGGGGAGGTGACAGTATTAAGTAGAAATGTCTGTGCCTTAAAGTTTCAGGCCGACAGCAAGACTGGTCTACTTGCTGGGTTTCACACGTTTTAACAAAGCAACATTAGTATCACACATTGGCTATGATGGACCCGCGTGTCCTCCATATATCTCACACACTGCAAAACTGGTTTGAATAAACCTCTGATCGCCTACGATTTTACTTTAGTTATTACATGCTGTGATCTTTTAAATGTCCCGATTTAGTATCAGGATCAAGGGGGATCTGGTGGAACAACGAACCCCCAGAAAGCTGAGAGGCTGGTCCAGGGGGCCAGGACCCCTAGAGCCATGGAATGGACCATTACACATCATCACGTGTTTTCTTGAAATCGGAAGGGGCAGGGAGATGGAGAACGCCCTGTCGTCCAATCAGGTCTGGTTGTTCTCCCCAGGGAGTACGAAACATCCCCATCGTGTCAAGAGCCCACTTCTCCCACAGGCCTCAAGCCCAACCCATTAAACCAAGGTGCCCAGCCCCATCACCCACCCGCACCTGGAATACCTGAGCACGAGACGAGGGCTGTGGATCACCAACAGAGGGGACCGAACAGATCTTTTAGGATAACTAATTCACAATGCTCAGCATTCCCTTCCAGAGAAGGCCAACAGAAGGTGGCTGCATAAACACTAAAAACAGATGACCAGGTGTCCTAGGACTTGGAAAACGAGGATGCCAGTACTGGGAACTCCATCACAACTGCAAGCTTCTGATACTCAAATACATTGGTTCAGCTGTTGTGGCCTAATTCCGCGGTGGGGAAAACAAGGGACTGCGGATAAATGTCTTCTTCTGTACATAACTATACAATGTGGCTGGTTTAGACATAGAGACAATAAAGAGGAAGTTTTTATTTTTTTTATTTTTTTAAACAGTTGGGTCCTCGACCTCTGCTTGAAAAATCCTGCATCTTTTTCCAGCCTGTACTTGGAAAACAGAAATGCACTTCCTGTTGAAGGAAGAACCTATACCTCAGCCTTTCCCACAACGCTTCATGGTGTCATTAAATTGGCTCACTATGCTTGTAGATGTGTCAGGTCGATACCATTGCCAGATTATCTCTGCAGATTTTTCAAGCATTGGCAAAGTCAATAGATTTCACTTTGTTAACCTACTGGCTTTGCCAGTACATTTTTCTAATGCTGAACAGCGTCAGCAAGGACGCAGCATTAGCAAAAACAAAAAGAGGAAAAAAGGAAAGGAACACTGCTAGAGGCAACATCATTCCATACGGTTGTGCATATGTGATGATGTATACTAAAGTACGCATCATCACGCAAGCACACCTATTGGAAACCATTTTATTTTTTCTTATCTGCTGATTCAGGTCAACAGATGCCACTTGGATCATTTGCGCCAAAACGCTTTTTGCAACATAGAGCAGATCCCTCGAAAAAAAAATATTTTAAGGACAGCTATTGGGGGGAAGCAATAAGGAGCAGGTGGATGGGAAGCAACAATGAGTGGGGATTGTCGAGGTAACGATGGAGACCCGCAAAAGCACATTTTGGACTGAAGAGAGGACTAGCAGCATATGGTTGCCAGGGGCGGCTCCACCATGTAGGCGGAGGAGCATCACCACCTCCCTCCACCCCCGCAAGCAGCAGAAGCTGCAAACTTTTCACCACGAAGGGATAATAAACTATGTTTATTATCCCTTCGTGGTGGAAGGGGCGGGGCCACGGGGTGATGAGCACCGAGGGGAGTGCACTGTGCACTCCCCTCAGAGCACATGTGTATTTGGCCGGCCAAACACACATGTGCTGTAGGTTCTCTCCAGCCCAGTCTGCTTGGGAGCGCCCAGCCAAAGCACTCCCAGCCAAACCTGACGCTGCTCTGAGCAGCGTCAGCATGGCCGGAGAGGAGCAGCGAGCGAGGAGCAGGTACGTTTTTATGTAATTATTATTTTTTTTATTAATTTTAAGATTCGCTCTCGCGTGCCACCCCTTCCTCCCACGCGCCGCCCCTGTCCCCCTCCTCAGTAGGGAAGCGAGCCACTACTGATGGTAGCTATCAGGTTTTCCAGAAAACAAAATTAAAGCATTATCTTTAAAGATTGTGGGGAGAGGGGTGCAACAGAAGAACAGGTGGGGCGGGTGAAGGGGAATTCAGGGGGGGTGTATTTGGGGCAGAAGCTACACACGAGAGGAAGCAAGAAAAAAAATCACTCTCTCGGAGGGCTGAATGAAAAAATAAAAAGTGGTTCCTAAAGTGTGAGCGGTTGAAGTTACAAGTCAACCAATCAAAAGGATGGTAAAGAGGCTGTGCTCTGGGAGAGACTAACAAAAGAAGAGGAAGGCAAGACACTGAATGAGAAGCAATCAACTAAAACCAGTCTATGGTAAGGAATGGGCAGCTGCTTAGCCCACTGTACGTTTTCCATTTATCCCATCAGCGGTGGCTCCTTTGCTGTGGCGGAGGAGCGTCGCCACCCTGCCAGCAGCAGCTGCAAAAGCTTTAAAAGTAAAACGATAATAAACAATGTTAATTATCGTTTTATTTTTTAAGGGGCGGGGTCATGAGGTTGACAGGGATAGAGGGGAGTGTTGTTCACTCCCCTAAGTGCACATGCGTGTTTGGCCGGCTGTCTCAGGACGGCCAAACCCACATGTGTACTGCGCTCTCTCCAACCCAGCACTGCGTTGCTGGGTTCGAGACAGCAGGCCCAGGCTCCCTGTCTGCCAGGGAGCGCAAAGCCAGGGTGCGCAGGCCAATCCTGACTCTGCTCTCATGCTCCCAGCAGCATGAGAGCAGCGTTAGGATTGGCCGCAGGGCAAAATGAGAACCGGTGCCTGGAAGCCTGCAGTCCAGTAGAGACCTGAAGAGATGTGAGGAAGAGGTATTACTTATTTGTTTTGTTCACCCTCCCCCTGCTCTGCCACTTTGCCCGCTGCCAGCCGCGACTGTATTCCATGCAAGTTTTTTGCAAACAGGCAACTAAGAGCTGTTTGGTTGGTGTGACCTAAATCCACTCTTTGCATGAAGACTCAGAACAAAAATGTAGCTTGGAACAATGTGAAACTTTACTGGTAAGGTCCTAATGGGCCCAATTGCAACCCGAGTAATATTTCCGCCTGCCCAGAAGGGACAACATACATATAACAAAAACAGAGAGGTGCCTAGGGCTCCAAAAAATTTTTTTTACTTTCCTAGAAGACAGTAACAAAACCTGTTCCACATCTCACCTGGCCTGCGGCTCGTCCCTCCTTTACTTAACAACAGAGATCAGGTTTTTCACCTTTTCCCCGAAAGACAATGCGCCTGTCAATTTGATATGCAAGGACAAACTTTGTATGTGCTCTTAAACTTTCCTGGGCAAGTATAAAATATCCTGCGTTGGGACAGCCTACAACAAAAATGCACCAACACAACCACTGCTAGCACAAATGATGCAAAGAAATATTGCGACTGGTTACCAGACTGAATGTGAACCTCAGATATTTGAATGCAATAATGTAATAGAAATGCTGCCCCATGGCTGAAAGAGTGTAGTGCGAAGAAGCTCCCGGCTTCCACCTGTCCTCGAAGAGAGGAAAGCAAAGATGATGTGCTGCCTATGTCACGGTTTGTGTTAAGGTGATTCTTTTGCACTGGATGATTGGTCCACACTTCTCCACAACAGTAGCTTTTTGTATTTGATGCAATTCTGCCTAAGACTAGAATGATAAACACTGTGAGGGGGTACAGTAAAGACTCATGCAGGTCACAAGTGGGAGACCCCTCTCTATCACCCCACTCACTATGTTTCAATACACAGGATGTTTCAAACTCCATCACCATTCCCACTTGTCCATCCCACAAGGAGCATGGGTATTGCGGGGACCACTGGCGAGAGAGAATTCCCATCTCTCGGCACATGTTACTTACCACAGTCTCCAGGGAAACCGCTCATCTTCTGCATCCAGCCTACGACATAGCACCATTACATTTGATGCAGTGACTCCATGCCTATTTAGGCGCATCAAAACGTGCTGTACTTCTACGCGCCTCAATGAGTTTGTGAAGATTGTAGTAAGAGACCACTTGGTGTTTTGGAGATGTGCAGTCGCTTACAGTTTCTCACAAGGGCTCCAAGTGTCTCCAGAAAGTAGAGTTCACGTGGATGGTGAGGATCTGTGAACGGGCTCTCACTGGTGACATCACTTCTTGCTCATCACCCCGGGTGGTGAGCAGACGTTATGGGGCCTGCACACAAAGGAGGGAAATTTGAGCAACATTGTCCACGCATCCACTGTACACGTGTCGCTTACGTATTTATGGTAATTTGCACACACTGCACATCTATGCCTCAAGTCCTAAGCTGGAAATCTGCATCATGGGCAAGTGAAAATGTTTTTTTTAACTTGGCCTTCACCTACAAAAGAGATGCTCTTCTATATGAGACGAGAGAAGACCTTTTTTTTTTGCAAAGAATGGTAACAAAACCAAGCCCAATTCTGTTGTCACAGATTTCTACGTTTTTGGCACCATAGAACCTGCACCACCAGAAAATCAAGGAATAGACCTAATCATTCTATTTACTTATAAATTCTGCTGTGGAATGTTCCCCTCTGTGGACGCAGAATATTGCTCGTCCTAAACATCTTCTTAAACACTCAGCCCAAACGGCTGCACATGATTTGCACCAGTGTTTGCTTAAGAGTTGACACATTATATATCCATTGAGGGAGAAACGCTGGGTTGGATAGAACTACAAAACATATCTGCAGAACACAAAGTATCGGTCTTTAGGGTACCCAAACCATAAAAGGACACATTCAGCACAGATGTGGCGTGTGTAGTTTCTAGGAATTGGGCTCCCACGTGTATAACATTCCTTTTCAAGTGTCTACATCTACTATTCACACTTATAGGAAGTGTAGCTTAGTAATTGGCACTAACCTGTGGGAGACCAGTGCTTATGGCATGCGGCTCACACAAATAGCTCACACTAAAAGCACACTTAATGTAACAAGCCATAAAATGTGGGCCAATCATAAGGCCGCGAGTTAGCAAGAAGCTACATTCAGGGATCAAGCCCCAAACAGCAGGACGCACGCAAAAGATGATGGGTGATTTATATTTCCACTGAGGATGCTCAACTCTAGTTTCAGCGACCCTAAGCACGAGCATAGATTAATCTCATAACCTGATCTAGGTGACAGTGAACATGGCTTGCAAACGACATCACTTAAAGATGCTCCATTATGGGAGACACCTTTCTCCCCGTTCAGGAACAATCAGTGTGTCAGGGAATGAAATCCCTTAATTGGAATTGGAAATTCCAGCTGCCTTTTATAACTGGCACCCAACTTATCTGTGCTGCACTTGCAAAGGCCGGTGTTCGACTTAATGGTTGTATGCAGATAAAAATACACTTCAAAGAAAACAACATATGTTTATTCAAGAACTTCAGTTACTCCCTGGTGCGGTTGTTTGATTTGTTTGAACAATGTTATGGTTCTTTTGTTCTGATGACTTTGCACATTATGTTCTGTCTGTGGGATGAGTTTTATTTTAACTCGTTTACCACTTACTTCTTATAGTAAAGTGAAACTACATAGCAGTCAAAGAAAAAAGTAAATACATATTTGGCCTGTCGAGGATCCAAGTCAGGAAAACAAGAGTCCTCGCATATTTCCGAGCCACCTCATCACCAGTGGTCTAAGGAAGCTTGAGCCCCCATCACCACCCATCTCCCCCAACCCCAGGAGGAGCTCCGAGGCCAGAGTATTATGCTGCGGGTGCCTCTTTAGCTCGGGGCCGACGCGCACCGCGGGGGCCTTTGTTACGCCACTGGCCATCAGGGAGAGAAGAACAGCAGACAGAAATTGCACAACACAATCCTCTTTGCCAAAATTGTATTACGACTCTCAGATGAGGCCTAATGCTAACAAAAGTTCTATAAACAAACGAAAAATAAAATCAAAGAAATTAAGTACTTAGTCTGACCCGTAGGTGACCACGCTGTCCAACGAACAGGAAGTGGACAGAACAAAAACAGGAAAAGGGCAGGTGAGGGGCGCAGACAGCAGTAAACACTACTGCAGGGAAGTTATGCTGCTGCTAGGAATCCAAAGGGGACAAGTAAACGATTTACTTCCGCGAGGTCGTTCCCCGACTCTCCAATCCCAGAGCTCGTTCATCTTAGTATATTAACCTTTTTCAGCTCTGACGTTTTGGATAACCCATATCCTATAGAACGCTGGGATCCTACTTAAGTCTGGGCCGTCGGATCCATGCCAGATTTTTAGGGTTACCACTGGCAACTTAAACTAGTTTCCTTTAGAATCTTTGGGCCAGATGTATGAAAAAACGCGCTTGCAAATCCCTATTTGTGATTTTTTTGTGAATCTGCAAATCGGCCTTTTGCGACCTAAAAAAAACTACGTACAACTGACCCTTTCTATCTAATTGTTTCGTTTGTGAATATCCAGAAAATATTTCATTGATCTGGTTCACTAGGACTTCACTGATATAGGTTAACGCAGCTATAATACTACTGACACAAAAGGTTTTAGGAGTGTAAAAAGCGAATCAATTTCTAGTTCGCACTTTCGGCGGCAAAGTTCATGCTAACCACAGAGGCATGGTTTAGGAAGCCCTATCAAGAAAAGTCAGTTACCGGAAGGCATGATGCATCCCTCACAGTGCTTAATTTGTGCTTGTTGTTTCCGGTGCGGGGCATCAGCACTTATTTTTGAGGGCCGGCGCTTGATTATCTGCCTCAAGCATTTACTGTGAGCAAAAGACACATATGGGAAAGAGGAAGGAAGAGAAAAACGAAAAAGCGTCACAAAGGGAGAAAGCAGAAAGCTGCAAGAGTGAGCTGAAGGGGCAGGGCGTGGCTGTACATGGATTGAAGATGCCCGAGATGGCCTCAGGATTACGCTGCCTCAGTATTCCGTGTTTGCACATTTAATTGCAGCAGCAGCGTTTTTAAAAGGGGGGCTTTGGGCACCGGCACGTTTTTATTTACAAATTAAGCACTGATCCCTCAACAAGATACAGGAGGTATAGGGACTGGTACTTGAACCTAAAGCCTCCACCCTTTAGAACTCACTGACGTCTAGGATACATACTACAGGAGTAGTACCTACCCGTGAAGGCGTACCTCTTCCATCAACCATGTGCCCTTGACTCTACGCTAATTCCTGATGTTTCCCCTATCAATTTCTTCTACCAGTCAGAGAAAACGTATTTTGGTTGTGTACTTGGGTATAGAGGAGCTAGGATGGAAAATCACGTGCTCTAACTAACAAGATGTACCCTAAAATGATTGCCTTTCATACAGAGTTTCTTATTAACTTTTCTGGTAGAAAGGAGGCCGTATTGATTTGTTTTTGAGACCACCTTAGCAAATGCAGTTTTAAAGCTGATACACCGACTCCCCTGATCCCATGTTTTCTTGCCGCCCATTTCCATGACTGCGCTTCCCTGGCTGACTTACGTGGGAGGGCCCCAGGGACGGCCCACTCCCATGTGCCTCAGAGACTGTCCTCTCTTCCATTTGGGTCACTGTAGAGCTTTCTACAGTGAAGAACCCTCATGGATGGGCGCAGGGGATCTCCAGTCACTAAAGTGCATCTCTTGCTGTAGCAGATCCCCTGTAGGAGGTGTTGTTTACAGCAGAAGGGAGGATGGGACAACTTAAGAACCACACGCCCGAAGGGTTCCTGAAATGTGCAAAGCATTCTCGCTTGTGGCAGTATGAGATGATGGCTGCCCGGTGGGGTCTTAGAAGTATCTCAATGGACCCAGCTTTGATTCCCTGGATTTGTAGACATGCCACAGTGTGCAATACGGGCTGGGGGCTCTCTACTGCTTCGGTAACTGCGACTGGTGTTGTTGCTAAGGCTGAAGAACAAGACATACCTGGCCATAACCGATATACTGATTGCCACAAAGTCTCCACGGCAGATCAACTCTGACCTCATATTTACCCAACTCTACCATTGGAGAACAGTGTCTATCTACAGTTATGTTACTTGTAGAGCCGCAAACTCACAGTCTTCTTGCTGTGCAGAGAAGTGGGTTTGTGGGTAGAGGTGAACGGCAAATCAGTGTGCCGTTTTCACTTTCATAACGCACTCGAGGCACCTTAGGGGAGGTGTGATGCCATCAAATGCGGACAGAGTCCTTTTATTGACCGCTGCCACTCTATGGTGCCCCTAGTGGCTTTCGCTGAGGGGTGTCTTCGCTTAATCCACTGGTCCTTTTAGAATAGCGCCACCTGAAGGTAAGAGTGGGTGCTTCTCCTCGAGGGACCTCACCATGTGGCCGGTCCATTCTGCATCTTCACAGCGG
Source organism: Pleurodeles waltl (assembly GCF_031143425.1). Taxonomy (NCBI): domain Eukaryota; kingdom Metazoa; phylum Chordata; class Amphibia; order Caudata; family Salamandridae; genus Pleurodeles; species Pleurodeles waltl. Next base: position 1,647,663,641 of record NC_090445.1, read on the forward strand.
TCTCTCTAAACTCACCAGTAGCCTGAACAGTAGCCTGATAAAATGGCAAGTCTACAATGCAACACTGAGTATTCACACCAACCAACACAGGATTACAAAAGCAAAAACAATGTACAAGTGTTGCAGGATTGCTCGCAGTTTGCATGGCGGCATCTGAAACATCGTAGCATTCTTGTTGGCCCTCAGTATTAGCCACCGGTCTACCCAATGGCTGCCTTCCAGAGCGGCTATAGCAATGCACCTCTTAATCGCTATCTTGTGTTGCGTTCTGTCGGCATAACGAACAACATTTGCATGAATTTTCCTAATGAAATAAAGTGTTAGTCACATTAATGTGGTTGCCTTTGATAGGCACCAGGACCGATCTCCAACAAGGATCCAAGAGCCACCAGGCATGCTTCTGGGTACACAGATGCTCAGCACCGTGGACTTAAAAAATCCAGTGTTCAGTGGTCGAGCACCACGCGTCATCACGTAAGCATCAGAAACCAGATGGTATGGCCAAGAGGCAACATTGATAGGAAGTGCAAACAACTAAGGACTGCAGTTAGTTTCTCAAAAAGAAACAATGACATGATAGTCCCTGGCACTGAAAGAACCACCTTGTGGGTGGAAGTGCTCCTGGCGAAACAGCAGAATGCCGTCACTCACAGTAAAGTTAGTCAACGTCTGAAGTGACTCCTATTTGCCAATCCTGATAGGTCGACTTTAAAAATAAAAATAAAAAAAAAGCAGTTTAGGGAACAAACCTCTGGTTTGCCAAATGGAATAATCGCTTCACACTAGAGCACTAGGTTTGACACTTGAGCAATGATCATCTAATCATACCAAACATTAATCGGTAAATTTTTTGTGCCACAATATTGATTTTTACTAGAAGCCGCGAGAAGAAGAGTAGCTCCACCGTTTGGGTCATCAAGAGGCTCTCACAACTTGGGCACCAGATGGAAGTTCAACTGGCTGGTCACGCAGCGGATTATGGGAAATGAGTTTGGAGATGAGAGTGCGGTTGCCCATGGCTAGCTGCAGAGTCAGGGCCACAATCTTCCAGTAATAACCGGTTTACAGTCTAACCTGTGACACTTGGGACACCCCTAGTATTTTGGCTCTATGAGCGTGCGTTCCTGGTACCCTCCTACTCGGAGGGGCGAAGCGCAGCAGTACGGAGGATTTACTGCAAATACTCCCTTTGCAGTACCTGTTCTGCAAACCTGTAGATGTCCATGTGTATGCCGTAAATGGTCAGAAGGAAGGCTCTTGAGATCTCTGTTAAAAGCTGAATTTAAGGGCAGAGCTCTAGTATATTCATGTTTAATATTATGAGAATATTTAATAAAAGAGACCGTGAGCATTCGCAGTGTCCTAACACCAACATGTGCTTTATGAAAATCTGGAGGCGGTGCCCATGGGGTACTTTGAGAATAGCAGAAGATGCCCGTGGGATGTGGTGTCCCATCGACCTTTCTCCAAAATGGCCGACATGAAGGTACCAGATCCCGGCTGCAAAGCAAAGTGAAATTGCTCAAGCTAAGCAACATATTATTTCAAAGTTCTGTGTTATTGCAGATTCCAGGGCCCAAAGGAATAATACAGGGAGTTAAAAACTGAACATGATAATCAAATAAGATAAACCAACAAAAAGGGCATAAAAGCTGAGTTACACGTCATATCTAATGGGGGGCATTCAATGTAATTAATAATGCACCTGACTCAGCTCACACATGGTTTGGGACTCACATCTTCACCCACCTTCACCTAGCTCCTGTGGTTCTACTCTGGTTTCGGCAGCCTACACCCGCTCCTGACCACAGCGATTGCCAGAAACACTAGATTCTGCCCTGCCTCACATACGCTCAGGCTTCTGGCAGGCTACACCTCCCCTGCTCCAGCGGCTGCCTGAAGCACCCACTCCTGGCTTACCTCACTTTATCTCAAGCAGACTACATCCACCCCTGCTGCCAGAGGCACCAGCTCCAGGATGACCTCCCGTATACAAAGGGTTCCGCAACCGATACCCATCCCACCTTCCCGCAGCTGACAGAAGTACCCGCTTCTGGGTTACCTAGCATCCACTCAAGCTTCAGGCAGCCCACATCAGCTCGTCAAAGCATCTCTCCTGGGTTACCTAGGATCTACTCAGGTATTGAGCATCCTCCACCTGTCCCTGCTCTTGCTGCCAGCAGCTACCAGAAGCATCTGTCTCACCACAAACCCTGTCAGGCTTTAAGGTTGGTGCACCACCTCGTAGATGCTGCCCAAAGCTCCCGTTGCTGGCTCACCTCACATCCACTAACCCTCATCAGGACCACCTCAGCGTGCCTACTTTCTAGAATATGGACCTTGAGACTCACGAGATGAGGAGGATAGGAGGGGCGGGAATTATGGAACTCAGGAGCCAATAAGAGTGTAAGGCTGGTGCAGCTCAAACCAGTGAGAATTCATGGCAGTCTAGCAGAAAAAGCAGACTTGAATGAAAAAGCAGCAGAAGAGTAGGACGAAAGCATAATAGAAATATGTTTGTGGCCTTCCTTGTGTCTGAGAAGTCCTGGTTTAAGGTCTAGGAACTGGAAATTGTAGCCCTCACAATGTGGGAAGGTCTCTATAAAGGAAGCTAACTCCTTCGGTAGACCCAACTTTCAACCTACTGAGTCTCAAAGAAGGGAGAAGTCTTACATTTGTTGCAGGTATTCCACTGACAGTAACCGAGGAGAACACATTATGGACAAGTTTGAAAGAGTAGGGTGGTCTGCAGGATTTATGACCTCACTCAAGTCCACGAGAAGTATTTGACATGGTGGGAGTGTGTCTCCAAATTAAGGTGAGCTGAGAAATACTGCGCTTGCAATTCTGATTCCCGACAACGGGCTACATTTGGTGGAAACTACACCCAGCAGTTGTACAAGGTCACCCCACCCTGTTCCCATTTCATTCCTATTTTTGTATTTTGTAACCAGTACACCCTCTTCACTGGACCATGAAGATACAAACGTCAGACTGCCCCACACACAGGTTCTGCTCCTCTATTTTCCAATAACTAACCAGATGTCCCAGAGTGCCACGGAAGAGAAGATGGGTAAACTCGACAAAGCACATGGTACTTTGCTTCCTATCATCTATACCTTGAGAAAGACCTTGGTCATCTTTTGCGCCACTAGACTGAAAGGGGTACCTGCCAGGCACTAGAGACAAAGTCCACTAGGCGCAGGGAACAGGCTCTGCTCCAAGAACCTCTGCACAGAAGTTTCCAACTATCCAACAATGAGACATCTGCCTGTCGTGTTACTGTCCCTTAGGAGAGTTGTTTGCATTGAACCCTAACCCTGCAGGAAGCCAGTGCTGAACCCAGATGGTTTACGGTGTGTACAATCTGAGATCAAGCTACATGTCTCAGCCATCAGGCCATCCTTCTCTGCACTATCTGGAGACATTTCTCCCCGAACAGTCCTAAAGGCAGCCAATGAACGAACAGTGCAGCTCTGACTTAAGACATGACCGCCTGATGAGTCTCCTAGGCCCCAAAACAATTTCCTGCTTCTACTCTCTCGCCCACCACCAGCCAAACACAAGAACAGGGAAGCAAATGAAACAAAGTGAAGCAACTAATTAAAATGGTGTCTAATTAGCATATTAAGTTAATCAATTTGTGCCTTTTTTAATCCGGCCATCAGTTAATTAGATTTTAATTTGCCAGTCATTTTTTTTTTAATTTTCAGGCGATGGTAATTATTGGACGTCTTCTGAGGCAAAGCACACAGTAACTTCTCTCTTGGAGGCAATAAAACTCTGAACAAAATTAGAAATCTGAACTAGAAGTACTGGAACCAGTCCTCCACTTCATTTAAATGTGCCTTTCAGGATTGAATTATAGAATGGTGGGCCCAGATCAAAGCATCTCTAGTGAGCCACTTTCCCCATTCACTAGGGGTGTGTGATGTTGCTAAGTTTTTATTTCGCAAACTTCCCATAACTGTGATAAACACTATCATTATTAGAGGAGTTTTCCATTTTGCACAGAAAATATAACAAGACATAAATTTACAAGAAGCAGGAAATTGCGTGAGCACCGGGTAGGCCAATAATACGGCTCCACGTGAGTCCTCATCAGTATTACAAAAACTTTTTAGACCCCTAATCACAGCTCCTTTACTAATTGTTAGACCTCTAGGCAGTGTTTGTACTCAGTACTCTGGCCTATACCTTGAAATAAACCATTGCACATCTTCTTACCTCGACACATCATTAGTCCTCTTCCTATTAATACCTGAAAGCCAAATGCAATCGATAAACTATGAAAAAAAATTATGACATTGAGAACACCTGTAATGGTGGACTGAAGGATAAACGTCAGTAGAGCTGGAATGTTGTTCAAATGAAGGAATGTGTTATGGCCTAAAAATCAGTCACCATAAAGTAGTACCGCTAGCTGAGTGAAATCTGCCAATCAGTGACTGTAACGTCGTCGACATATCAGTGGGGGCTTTGTGGTCTACAGAGCAGTAAATATGGTGTATGATCTGTAGATCAGGGACTGTGGTGTGCTCTGGAGATAAACGAGTGTGGTGTGGTCTAAAGGTCAGGGGGTGCGCTGTGGCCTGCAGATCATAGAGTGCTGTGTGGTGTACAGATCCCCGAGGTCTGTGTGACCTGCAGATCAGTGACTGCTATATGGTCTGCAGATCAGGGACTGTGGTGTGCTCTGGAGATAAACGAGTGTGGTGTGGTCTACAGGTCAGAGAGTGCTGTGCGGCCTGCAGATCATAGAGTGCTGCGCGGCCTGCAGATCAGTGACTGCTTTGTGGTCTGAAGATCAGGGACTAAGGTGCGCTCTTGACATAAGTGTGGTGTGGTATATGGATCAGCGGATATTGGGAGATCTAGAGATCAGCGAATTCTGTGATTTACAGAGAAGGAAAGGTCATTTGGTCTACACAGATCAGGGAGAACTGCGCAATCTACAGATCTGTGATGTTAATGCGTTCTACGTATCAGTCAGTGGTGGGTGGTTTACAGATCAGTAAACATGTTGTGCAGTCTTCAGATCAAGAATTGTAGTATGCTCTAGAGATAAGTGTGGTGTGGTCTACAGATCAGCGAGTGTTGTGAAATCGACAGATGACTGATTGCAGTGTTGTAGCAAGCGCAGTGTGCACTACAGAAAAGAAGTTTTAAGTGATCTATAAATCAGCCCGCCTTACGATGTTCACCGAGGAGTGAATACAACGTGATCTTCACATCGAGTAGAGTAAACTGGTCTAGTGATAAAGGAGCATGAATTCTTGCTTCAGTTCCAGTCTGGGGATTTGACACAAAGGTTTCAGTTCTAAAGGTGCTGAAAGTTCAAACATGTCCTCTCTAAAATTAAACCGTATTTCTCAATTATTCACAAATCTCACAAAGTATGCAAAGATTGTTCTAATTTTTGGGAAACGCAATTCTGCAAGACTTCGTAGTTTCGAGAAAAATCTCAGAGAAGCACCGCTATTCGTGAAAGAATTAAAATCAAAAAACTTTTTTGCAAGAATATATTGTCGAAAAATTGTTTCACAATGATTTTCAACCACAGGTGAAGTTTTGTTAACTTTACAAAACGATCCCAGCCCCGTGAAGTACAAATACACAAACTTTACAGTCGAAATTATTAATTTGTGGACCTCTCAGATCAGAGTATTCCAGCAGCATAGAACTAGGTCTAAATTTGACCTCAATATGGAATTCAAATCATTTCCACAAAATTAGGAATCTTGTAGAATTGCACAGATATGTACTGTTCTCTAAATCTAGGCCAGATGAATTGTCTTCAAAGCAAGGGTGTAAAGAATTATTTGCTCCTTAAACCTATTCTGTTTTTTTTAATGATGAAACACCTTTACTTTTTCCCTAAACACTTGTTATTCTCCTCGTGGTTTCAGGGAGGGGAACGTCATGAAAGGTTTTGTTGTAGATGTTCACGTTATTTTCATTGCTATCCCTGCGAGAGCACCACTATGCTCCACTTTTCCAATTCTCAACCTGATTTATTCATGCAAAGCAGCCAATCAAGCAGGCAGACTATTTTGCTTCAGTTAATTGGATTTTTGCAAAGAAATTCTAATTCTCTCAATGAGGTTGTGCCTTTTGCATACAAAGTTTGTGTTTGGTAATGCCCATAGGGCACTCTTGCGGATATTAAAAGCTTTATGGGATGGGCCCCCTTCTCTCCCAGGTGAGCTATTATATCCCAGTAGCATAATTACTCTGCTCTCAACCGGAAAACTACCCTCAGGCAGTATAAAGTAAGACTGAGAATTTATTTTATGCAGCAAATCCATTATGTATCTACCGCACATATTCCTGGCATATCCATTTGGACCATCAAATTGTAATTGAAAATTGAATTTATATAGCGCTGACTACCACTGACGAGGTATTGAGGCACTTTGTGGCAACATGCGCGACGCATCAGAACTCAACATTAGATGTAAATAAGTATCAGATTAGTAAATATGCAATTCCTTTTCCCTTGTACGAATGCTCGTGGTAAATTTGTTAAGTGTGTGCGCCTGTGATTTCACACATTTACTCATGTGTATTGACTAAGGATAGATTAATTGAGATGGATTAATAAAGGGATGGTGTGACATGTTACCTGGAGGGGCTTGTTAGCTGGACGAATTGGATAGGAAGAGGGAATGGTTTGGAAGTAGGTTTGGGAGTCCATAGTAGGTGAAAGAGTGGCGGGACAAGCAGAGCTGGAAGGCGTTTTAAAATAAAATAACTAAAAATGTACTATATACATGTATATATACATACCTACACATCTCAACATATAAATACATACACACACACACTTGTACACATTACACTTAAATATAAAAGTTATTCCACCATTGGAGACACTCAATGGGTTGCCTTCATGTAGGCACCAGACACAGTTAATTTCAATTTCTTTCATCCTTATAGGACAATCCCTGAAGAAACTGATCTGACTTTTTTGAGACGTCTATCACCACAGTACATCACACAACTCTACCATGCATCTACTAAACCAGGGCATATCATTGTAGTTGTTTCTACAAGACTGATGCTGTAGAGCCGAGGAGGGGGGCACACAGTCATTGCTTCCTGTTTTGTTTTGCTGATGCAATTCCCGAGGGGGTGCCTTGACATTATTAATCGGAGCAGGATGCTTTAGGAAGAATTAGTAACAAGCAGGACCAACTTCAAAGACCACGCCTAGCTCCATGCAGAAAGAGGAAGACAAGTCTATGTCAAGAGCACAGGCTACTGTGGAATGTCTGCAGTCCCTCAAGGTCAGAAAGATGAACACTAAACCATCGATGGACAATGGTGCTGACCCCTGTATCCTCCGCGCTCACTCCTCGCATCCATCGATTCCCGCCTCTCCAAGCTCACAAAGGATCCCATATCGTTGAATCAAAAATGAAAAGGATATGAGGCCCATGATGGACCTTCAAGTCAGAGCAAGAAGACGATACTGCCAACCACACACCGTACAAGCACTAGGATTTCCGCAAATCCCCCATTGTACTCTTTCAACAAGTTCATATTAGAGCTGATAATCTTAACTTCTCTCGACTTCAATGATCTTAACAAATATTACACATTATGTACTTATAAAATCCACAATAAAAATAAAACAAATCACACACAATATAAAAACTTAACTGTCAACTCTTGGAAATATGGTGACAGCAGCAAAAGGTATTGACGAAAGTGCTTTAAACTGCAGTGTGTGTGCATACACTATACACATAACGCACAGTGGTGAACCGCATAATATGTGCCAACATTGCCATGCAGGGGTTAGTTAGGAGGACATCATAAACCACAAACCACATAAGGCATGTTTATTTTGCCTTAGTTAGCATGATAACGTCATTTTCCTTAAAGTGCAGCTGATGATGGGCTCTGGTTGGAATCAGAACATTTACATTTGGTTTACTTTTCATGAATAAATCATTGAGAACAATAGTGATGGCCAGTCGATTTGAGAAATTTGTGGCTACAGCGTTTAGAGCATAATTAAGGAGTAATCATATTTGCTACATAATTTGCAGATTTCGCAAAAACTACTGTTTCTAGCTCAGATGGATGAAAATACAGGTGGCAAATCTGCCACATATTAGGAATATTTTGCATATAATTTATATAACTTTGCCACATAATTCCGTCCTCCATGTCAAATAATCCGAGCAGCCATGACAATGATGCGCAGGGGTTTGGGTAATGTCAGTATGGCGATGAAATCCATATTTCACCAGGAACCGTGAAATATTTTCTGTATTTCATGGTTCGCTATGAAACTTGAGTTTTTATAGCACTAGACTTTGTGCAATAAACTAATGCGTAACAACACCTAAAATCACATTATTAAATAACAACACCTATTCATACCAATATATAATACTATGGTGAGTTTTCTCATGGATTGTGTTAATTGTGAAGTGGTATGTATTTATGTAACTAGTCATTCATCTGTTACATCAAAGTGGGGGGTCATGAGCATTGCTCCTGGTGTGCATGCCCGTTCAACGAGATATGGATTGCACAGTTAATTATGCCTTCCAAACTTCAACTGCTTTTAAGTCAATTTTGAAGCTTGCTTAAACATATTTTAAGTTCTTATAACCAAAACTAACTATAACTTCCCTTTAAGCTTGATTTTGTCAGTGAATATAATAGCACATGTGTATATACTGATACACAGCAAACGATTATAATGTCCTCAATACAAGCATTCCCTCAAACTATCTATGCTGAAATTGACGTGCCATGTTTCTCTTTGTTGTACACTACTTATGAATATAAGTGTGTGTATTTATATAATGTGACCTGCTATGACAGGAGCAGAGTTCAGAACATGGAGAAGCGCCCAAGGATTCAAGATCCTTTACGGAAGGCAGGGAATCGAGGGGTGCCTACAATTTGCCAAAGTACTGGTTTATGTCGAGGGGAGGCTTCAGATCCTATCCTGGGAGTGTACTTGGAGAAGGTCTGTCTTTTAGTTTTCGCTTTCACAGGATTCATAAGAAATGCAGCCTCACATCTGCTCGGGTAGGATGGAACGCTGCTTGCAAACACACCAAAAGGAAGCCTCTAAATGTTAAATAAAAATGGCTGCACCAAATGACCTCATACTATCATCGAGCATTAATTATGGATTTTTCCAGGTGGTCTTCTGGTCTCTGGAACAGCTGGTACGGAGTGGAAACACATCCCTCAGAAACTCAGTCTGGAGATCGGCACCATCTTGTCAGTGTTTTTGACAGAACTCTGGGTTCAGGCCCAGAAAGTCACTGCTTATAGTCAGGGTCACTGGAATGATGCGATTGTGCGGCCACGGCGAATTCCACATAACTATCGATTTTCCGCATTTGCCACATAATCCATCTGCCGCATAACCTGCAGATTCTAACAGAAAAAATATTTATTTCTAGGTAAAACGGTTCAAAAGTTACTAAAAATGCAACAACGTATTATCGTGTAGTGTAAGGCCTTTTGCAAAGCTGGACCAGTCGGTCACCTTTTTGTTGCTTTATTGCTATAGTCCGATGTTATACTGCTACTAATGGGATGCAACCAAAGCCCAAGGAGTGTTACTAATTTTAAACATAATGAAATAATGAAGTAATGCTATCACAAACTATGACGCATAATTTGCCTTTTCTTGCCGCATAATGTACTTAACGATGCCGCAATCTGGCCCTCTCCTGCCGCATAATTCCAGTGGCCCGATTTATATAGTCAGCAGCTGCCTCTCTGGAAGCATTTCCGTTTTTACCACCTGAATACCAATCCCCGCTTGTCTGGCGAGCACCATCAGCACCAATCCTGAAACGGCGCAAGAAACGATCACGCGGAAGAAGTGATAGCGTGGCCTTGCTTCAACGGACGCCAGTGCAAGTAGGGAGTGTGTGTTACTTAACTGCTAGTTGGATAGTAAAGTACGGCAATGGTCCTATTTCCATGGGCCTCAGATGTCTGAGGCCCGGTGCAACTGCACCTGCAGTCCCACTGAAAGCCACAGGCCTGTGAAGTACCACGGAATGATGGTCACCCGAGCTCAACAGGCGCCACCCAACTTTCTTCTATTATCTGTTTTACGTATTTTTTACCAATATTTCTAGTTGTCAACGTAGGTCGGTATCAGTTGTGGCACTTCCGCGTCACTCATTCTTGACAGACATTGCTCTGTGGTTCAGCATCTTGCCACCCCTGGGACATTCCTAATAAAGAGTACAAAAAGGCGCTGGAGAACCAGTCCAGGGGCCCTCTGGAGCAGGGACGGAGTGTAATTTAAAAACACGCAAGAAATGTCGAATAAAAATAAATTGGGGTCTAGTCCAGCATTTCTCCCTTATCCTGCCCTACTCCCTGACAATATTCCAATAAAAAAAGAAATCCAATATTTTTAATTGTGCCTTTTCTTGCCATAGCTTCACGCAAGAACGCAGACCTCCAGGCAATTTTGTAAGCCGAGATGCCCTACGCCCACTCGGAGAATTTCAAGACACAGGCTTCATTCATGACTGAGCTTACATGACTAACAGAGAGGAATCAGCCGGCAGAACCAGCATCGGAGCTGGCACGGAGGGAAAACTGGCAATCCCGGGCAGCCCGGAGAAAGGTCAGCTGCCCGTGTGCAAGTCTAGGAACAATGCAGGCTGTGTAGGGCATATGGAAGGCACGCGCCCCGCCCTCACCCAGGCTCTGGTCAAGGATCCCTCGTTGTGGTAACACTGAGCATCTAAGTGAGGAGCAGTAGGCCTGCATTTAAAAACACGTGCAGTAAAACATGAAGTTATTATGTGGCACTGGAGGGGCCGTGTCTGAAGCGAGGTCTGGTGCAAGGGGAGGCACGGCGCGCGGGGAGAGACGGCGGAGTGAAATTGGCGGGAAACTTTCCATGCACACACTAACAATCGATTCAGCGCAAGAAGCAGTTTCCCCCTCACACACAGAACAGGCACCATAGGAGCACCAATAGGTGAGTGTAGTGTGGGCGCCACCAACCCCCGAGCTGTGAGCCGCTCTTCACAGCAGATCAAAGACAATCTCGCCGCACCCACGGAGATGGAGGGGTAACTGTGACGTCAGGCGTGGGGCTGCCAAAGTACACGTGTTGTTGGTGTGGGAGGCCATGTGCAAGCATCTAAGTGGATGCCTGGGCCATGAGCGCACAAGCAGCAGGGCAGTGGTCACACGTGGAGGGGCCTGGGCCAAGATACGATGCATTAGTGATCAGCAGGAGCTGCCACATGGGCCACAGGAGGTGGCAGGTTTGTGCAGCAAAGAGATACCGGGCATCTGTCATTAGTGATCAAGCCACAGAAGCTGCAGCAGGGCAGCGTGCAGCCATACTAGCTAGGCTCCTCTAACAGTCTGCTTGGCCAAAGCCTGGCATTCCAATGTAAGGTTCAAGCATCATTCCAAGTTCTTCAAGCATCACACAGTCAATATACAAGAACATATTCCACAACTGGTGAGTTGTGGTGTCCCCAGTTTACTGCATAACCCCTCATACTCCTAACCTGTACATCAACTCCAGCGATGTTTCTGTGGACCCGTCCTCAAAACATTGAGTGTTTACAAGCGATTGCTGATAATTCTCCTTTTATCCTCTTGAAACAATAAGGTATTCCAGACACACAGCTCTCCTACGTAAACATCTTAAATGTGGCATCAATTGCAACTATGTCAGGCTGAAGTCACTGGCGGAAGGCATCTTCAGACAAGCAAGATACTCTGGGTTCAAGCACACCATGTCATAAATATTGTCCACAGTAGAACCACAGTAGAAGGAAAAGTAACACCCACATCCAGGCAATGTCACAAAAATAACTGGTCTGGGGTAACTATAGGCCTACAGGTGTTCAACCTAACCTCCCATGCAACTCATCAAACATACCCGAGGAATAGGGTTGGATGCACTTGTTAATTGGATATCTTCACAAATATGGTGGCTCTTGGATCAATTTAAGTTATTTCCGATAATGTGAGAATCTTTTTCCATGATCCATGGTGTGTAGAACTTCACGGTTATTCCATGCGGCACCTCAACGTGGTAGGAAAGCCATAAGTAACTGTCACTCTACAGACAACACAGCAGATGCCACTCTGATGAGACGGGGTCATGGGGATAAAGGGCAAACCTCAAATGCCCAGAGGCTTAAAATATATATATGGCAAAAGACTTTGTCACTACCTAGCTCGGCGTGGATAGCATTGTACTGATCTTATGCTTAAAAACTTTGCTTGATAAGCAGACATTTGAGGTGAGCAAATCTAGAGTGTCGCTGGTGTTGCGGGGTGCTCCTTACTAGAGCTGCTCTCCACCTAAAATTGGGAACTTCCCAGAGTTCTCCTTTGTTTTTTGCATATATATATATATATATATATATATATATATATATATGGAAAATGTCACTTACCCAGTGTACATCTGTTCGTGGCATTAGTCGCTGCAGATTCACATGCTGTGCACATCCCGCCATCTGGTGTTGGGCTCGGAGTGTTACAAGTTGTTTTTCTTCGAAGAAGTCTTTTCGAGTCACGAGACCGAGGGACTCCTCCCATTTCGACTCCATTGCGCATGGGCGTCGACTCCATCTTAGATTGTTTTTCCCGCAGAGGGTGAGGTAGGAGTTGTGTATGCTAGTAATAGTGCCCATGCAATGGAGTGAATACGTATGTACATAATGTAGTTTAAAGTAATATATTTACAAATGTTCAAGATCAACTTCTAAACGGCTACAGGCTCCCGGGGAGGCGGGTGGGCGCATATGAATCTGCAGCGTCTCATGCCACGAACAGATGTACACTTGGTAAGTGACATTTTCCGTTCGATGGCATGTGTAGCTGCAGATACACATGCTGTGCATAGACTAGTAAGCAGTTATCTCCCCAAAAGCGGTGGCTCAGCCTGTAGGAGTTGAAGTTGTTTGAAACAATGTTCGTAGTACCGCTTGTCCTACTGTGGCTTGTTGTGCCGTTAGCACATCTACACAGTAGTGTTTAGTAAATGTATGAGGCGTAGACCATGTAGCTGCCTTACATATTTCGGTCATTGGAATGTTTCCTAGAAAGGCCATGGTAGCACCTTTCTTTCTAGTTGAGTGTGCCTTTGGTGTAATAGGCAGCTCTCTCTTTGCTTTAAGATAACAGGTTTGAATGCACTTAACTATCCATCTAGCAATGCCTTGTTTAGAAATTGGATTTCCTGTATGAGGTTTTTGGAAAGCAATAAATAATTGTTTTGTTTTCCGAATTAGTTTTGTTCTGTCAATGTGGTATATTAACGCTCTTTTGATGTCTAATGTATGTAGTGCTCTTTCAGCTACAGAGTCTGGCTGTGGGAAGAACACTGGTAATTCTACTGTTTGATTTAAGTGGAACGGTGATATGACTTTTGGTAAAAATTTAGGATTTGTCCGTAGAACTACTTTATGCTTGTGTATTTGAATAAATGGTTCTTGTATGGTAAATGCTTGAATCTCACTTACTCTTCTTAAAGATGTGATGGCAATTAAAAATGCAACTTTCCATGTTAAGTATTGCATTTCACAAGAGTGCATGGGCTCAAAAGGTGGACCCATGAGTCGTGTTAGGACAATGTTGAGGTTCCATGAAGGAACCGGTGGTGTTCTTAGTGGTATAATTCTCTTTAGGCCTTCCATAAATGCTTTTATGACTGGTATCCTAAATAGAGAAGTTGAGTGCGTAATCTGCAGGTAAGCTGAAATTGCTGTAAGATGTATCTTAATGGAAGAAAAAGCTAGCTTTGACTTTTGCAAATGTAGTAAGTATCCTACGATATCTTTGGCAGATGCGTGTAAGGGTTGAATTTGATTATTATGGCAGTAATAAAAAAATCTTTTCCACTTATTTGCATAGCAATGTCTAGTGGTAGGTTTCCTAGCTTGTTTTATGACCACCATACATTCCTGTGTAAGGTCTAAGTGTCCGAACTCTAGGACTTCAGGAGCCAGATTGCTAGATTCAGCGATGCTGGATTTGGGTGTCTGATCTGTTGTTTGTGTTGCGTTAACAGATCTGGTATGTTTGGTAGTTTGACATGAGGCACTACTGAGAGGTCTAGTAGTGTTGTGTACCAAGGTTGTCTTGCCCATGTTGGCGCTATTAGTATGAGTTTGAGTTTGTTTTGACTCAATTTGTTTACTAGATATGGAAGGAGTGGGAGAGGGGGAAAAGCGTAAGCAAATATCCCTGACCAGCTCATCCATAACACATTGCCCTGAGACTGATCTTGTGGGTACATGGATGCGAAGTTTTGGCATTTTGCGTTTTCCTTTGTTGCACATAGATCTATTTGTGGTGTTCCCCAACTCTGGAAGTAAGTATTCAGTATTTGGGGGTGAATCTCCCATTCGTGGATCTGTTGGTGATCCCGAGAGAGATTGTCTGCTAACTGATTCTGAATTCCTGGAATAAATTGTGCTATTAGACGAATGTGGTTGTGAATCGCCCAATGCCATATTCTCAGTGCCAGGAGACACAACTGTGTTGAGTGTGTCCCTCCCTGTTTGTTTAGGTAATACATAGTTGTCATGTTGTCTGTTTTGACAAGAATGTGTTTGTGGCTTATTATGGGTTGAAATGCTTTTAGCGCTAGAAATACTGCCAATAGTTCTAAGTGATTTATGTGAAACTGTTTTTGGTGAGTGTCCCATTGTCCTTGGATGCTGTATTGATTGAGGTGTGCTCCCCACCCTATCATGGAGGCATCTGTCGTTATTACATATTGTGGCACTGGGTCTTGGAAAGGCCGCCCTTGGTTTAAATTTATACTGTTCCACCATTGAAGCGAGGTGTATGTTTGGCGGTCTACCAACACCAGATCTAGAAGTTGACCCTGTGCCTGTGACCACTGTGATGCTAGGCACTGTTGTAAGGGCCGCATGTGCAACCTTGCGTTTGGGACAATGGCTATGCATGAGGACATCATGCCTAGGAGTTTTAACACCATTTTGACTTGTATCTTTTGTTTTGGATACATGGCCTGTATTACATTGTGAAATGCCTGCACCCTTTGTGGACTTGGAGTGGCAATCCATTTTGCTGTGTTGATTGTCGCCCCTAAGTATTGCTGTGTTTGACACGGCAGAAGGTGTGACTTTGTGTAGTTGATTGAGAAACCTAGTTTGTGGAGGGTTTCTATGACATACTTTGTGTGTTGTGAACACCTTTTTAGCGTGTTGGTTTTGATTAACCAATCGTATAGGTATGGGAACACATGTATTTGCTGCCTTCTGATATGTGCAGCTACGACTGCCAAGCACTTTGTAAAAACTATTGGCGCCGTTGTTATTCCGAATGGCAACACCTTGAATTGGTAATGTATCCCTTGGAATACAAACCTTAAGTACTTTCTGTGTGAAGGATGTATCGGTATATGGAAATATGCATCCTTTAGGTCTAGTGTTGTCATGTAGTCTTGTTGTTTGAGCAGTGGGATTACGTCTTGTAATGTCACCATGTGAAAGTGATCTGATTTGATGTAGGTATTTAATGTTCTGAGATCTAATATAGGTCTCAGACTCTTGTCTTTTTTGGGTATGAGAAAGTACAGAGAGTAAACTCCTGTTCCTTTCTGGTGTTTTGGTACTAATTCTATTGCTTCTTTTAGTAGCAATGCTTGAACTTCTAGTCCTAGAAGATCTATATGTTGTTTTGACATATTGTGTGTTTTCGGTGGGACGTTTGGAGGCAATTTGAGAAATTCTATGCAATAACCATGCTGGATAATTGCCAGTACCCAAGTGTCTGTTGTTATCTCCTCCCAATGTTTGTAAAATTGGCTTAGTCTCCCCCCCACAGGTGTTATGTGTTGGGGACGTGTGACTTGGAAGTCACTGCTTGTTTTGAGGGGTTTTGGGGCTTTGGAACTTCCCTCTATTTTTTTGGAATTGTCCCCCTCTATATTGCCCCCGAAAACTTCCCTGCTGATATTGGCTTTGATAAGTGGGCTTTGCTTGTGAGGTTGTGGCCTCTGTAGGTTGACCTCGAAACCCTCCCCTAAATTGTGTTTTGCGAAATGTGCCTCTGCTTTGTGGGGAGTAGAGTACGCCCATGGCTTTTGCCGTATCAGTATCTTTTTTGAGTTTTTCAATAGCAGTGTCGACTTCCGGCCCAAACAACTGCTGTTCATTAAAGGGCATATTCAGCACGGCTTGTTGTATTTCCGGCTTGAATTCTGACGTACACAACCATGCGTGTCTCCTTATAGTTATTGCAGTATTTACTGTCCTTGCAGCCGTATCTGCTGCATCCATTGCTGACCGTATCTGATTATTGGAGATACTTTGTCCTTCTTCTACCACTTGTTGTGCCCTTTTTTGGAACTCTTTGGGTAAGTGTTCTATGAAATGCTGCATTTCGTCCCAATGAGCTCTATCGTATCTTGCCAAAAGTGCTTGTGAATTGGCAATACGCCATTGGTTTGCTGCTTGTGCTGCAACCCTTTTACCCGCAGCATCGAATTTGCGACTCTCCTTGTCTGGAGGTGGTGCATCTCCTGAGGTATGAGAGTTTGCTCTCTTGCGAGCTGCCCCAACAACCACAGAGTCTGGTGTTAATTGCTGCGTAATATAAACAGGGTCTGTTGGCGGAGGCTTGTACTTCTTCTCCACCCTTGGAGTTATGGCTCTGCCTTTTACAGGATCCTGAAATATTTGTTTGGAATGCTTTAGCATTCCCGGGAGCATAGGTAAGCTTTGGTATTGGCTATGAGTGGAGGAGAGTGTATTAAACAAAAAGTCATCCTCAATTGGTTCTGAATGCAAGGTGACGTTATGAAAAGCAGCTGCCCTTGAGACCACCTGCGTGAAGGATGTACTGTCTTCAGGTGGTGACGGCCTCGCAGGGTAACAGTCTGGGCTGTTATCTGATACAGGAGCATCATAAAGGTCCCATGCATCGGGATCATCTTGACTCATTGCAGTATGAGTCGGGGATTGCATCAGTGGTGGAGTGGCTACCGGTGATGTGTGCATTGATGGTGGTGGAGATGGTGGTGGAGTTGTTTGTCTTGCCACCTTTGCCTGTGGCTGCTTGTCCTTTTCTTGAAAGGCAAGTCTTCTTTTCATCTTAATTGGGGGAAGGGTGCTTATCTTCCCTGTGTCTTTTTGAATGTGGAGCCTTCTTTGAGTGTAGTCTGGCTCAACTGATTCAAGTTCTTCCCCGAACTTATGTCCTTGCATCTGGGAGGACAATCCTTGTTCCTCTGTGTAGGAACCTGTTTTCGGTTCCGAGGCTGGATGTTTCGGAATCAAAATCTTTTCGGTCGCCTTTTTGGGCTCCGAGGAAACCTTCTTTATTTTCGGCGTCGTGGTGTCTCGGTGCCGAACCATTTCGGTGCCACTGTCTCGGTGCCGAATCTGCTCGGAGCCGCTGTCTCGGGCCCGAGATTGTTGTGTGGCGGTATCTCGACCGGAGTCGGATGACTTCGCCACATGCATGCCCTTTTTCGGTGCCGATGATCGGTCACCTATTTTTCGGGTTAAGCCATGGCCTGTTGGCGGTGGCGTCCCCTGGGCTTTTGTTGTCTTCTCGTGAGTTTTATGCTTCGACGTCTTACTCACGGTTTTTGGCGTTTCTTCGGGATCGAGCTCGTCCGAGTCCGATTCCTAGATGGAGAAGGTTTCTTCTTCCTCCTCGAAACGCCCTTGTCCTGTCGTCGCCGACGCCATCTGCAGTCTTCTCGCTCTTCGGTCTCTTAATGTTTTCCTCGACCGAAACGCTCGACAGGCTTCACAGGTATCCTCCTTGTGCTCTGGAGACAGACACAAGTTACAGACCAGATGCTGATCTGTATATGGATACTTGTTATGACATTTTGGGCAGAAGCGGAATGGGGTCCGTTCCATCAGCCTTGAAGAGACACGTGGCCGGGCCGACCAGGCCCCGACGGGGGATCGAAAAAAAAAACCCAAAGGGCCACCGGAGCTCTTCCAAAGTCGGTGTCGATCTGTTGTAACTAACCCGATACCGAACGCAAACAATACCGACGATTTTTCGAGATTCTAACTAACTTTCCGACCCGAAACACGGAGCGAAAAGGAACACGTCCGAACCCGATGGCGGAAAAAAAACAATCTAAGATGGAGTCGACGCCCATGCGCAATGGAGTCGAAATGGGAGGAGTCCCTCGGTCTCGTGACTCGAAAAGACTTCTTCGAAAAAAAACAACTTGTAACACTCCGAACCCAACACCAGATGGCGGGATGTGCACAGCATGTGTATCTGCAGCTACACATGCCATCGAACATATATATATCTCATCACCTTATTTTCACTCTCCGGTTCCAAAATGCGGCAGGTCGTAACGGGGTAGCAACTCCCCTAATATCCAAACCTTTATTTCTCCAGGGACTGCGGAGAGAATAGTCCCAAGATCTCTTGACTTGTCTATAAAGTGTATATCAAAATAATTATTACTTCAAGAAAGTGGTGGTTCTTGCACAAATAATAGTACTATATTCGGTTATTACATTAGGGTTGTACTCGAGGTCAACGGGTGCCACAGTTTGTACATGTATAGTCTGACTGTTTTTACAGTGAGCATTTGGGGTTAGGGTGTATTCCCCATAAAAGTGCACCGTTGTATGCAGAATGGTTAGTGTCTAACTTACTTTTGAGCTATTTCCTTGGTGCACCGTATTTCCCCTTTAAATACACCTCTTAGATTACAAAAGGGAACCGTAGGTTACACTAGTTCTTTTAACATCTAAATGCATATATCGTGGCCGCCCTCTTTAAATATCATCAATCCCATACCATCCACTTCTACTTGATCAGCCCAAGAGGGCATCTCTTCATATTTACTTTTGTATCACTTCAACTTTTTATCAATATTCAGTCATAATATAATTAAGCTTTTTAAACCCAAGTGGGAACCGTAGACAACAATAATTCTTCAAGATAAAGAGATGTTTTCTCTAAGCAGTACGTGAAGAAATAAAGGTTTGGATATATAATATGCTTTATTTTTAGTTGTTTGACAAAATCAAAATCCAGAAAACCATTTGAGCACTTAATAATGTTCCTGAAGGACTGGAACCCAAGGAGGACGATCCTTCCCCCGGATAATAGGATGGAAATCTGGAGCATGTACCATCTTACTGACTTCACTGGCAGATGTTTGCATCACTGCACTGTAACAGGGTTAGAGTCCACACCAGATAGGAGCATTGAGCCATGGTATTTACATTACCACGGGAAACTCTTGGAGATAAAGTTACATACTATGCCAAGGTTCATCTAACCGTTGCTAGCAACGCTTCACATATATACACAACAATATGGACGGCGGGGGTGTGTGGAGGGAGAGGCAGAGTTCAATGTGTTATCTTTTGCAGGATAAGGCAGAAAATGATAAATGAAAGCGGAGAGCTTAAGAGAATAGTAGTTTTTTAAGAAACATGTAGAACTGATACGAGTGTTAACATAAAGGCTCTTCTCAGACGTAAGATGAGGACACCAAGTTATTTAACACACAAGGTGCCTCAGGTGAGTGGCTCACAGCTGAAGGCAACCAGCCTCCTTGATCTTTGGTCTCCTTGAGAGCTTTTGCATCACACCTACTTGGTCAACTCCGCAAAAATACTCAGATGTTCCTTGGCCTCAAAACTCTGATTTGAAAATCGTGCTACGAAGAAGCTGCAGACTACCTATTACCCACTGTCCTTGCTGAGCCAGGTACTTCTTAATACCAGCTGTCCTTGCACAACCAGGTAAGGCCATCTCCCTGGCCGGTAAGTTTCGGTCCGCAGTTCAGATCTTGTACTCACCGGTGGGACTGCGGGGGAGGCAGCCCTGCCACAGTTTACCCAGTGAGCCGTGTTGTCGATAAATGGATTTCTATATGCTACAGCCTGTCAAACTGTGAGATATAGAAAGTAACATCGACATTTACACCGTCGAAGTCCTTTTGTTGGCGTCCCCTTGGCTAAAGGTTCCATTTTAAGATGGGTGCCTGGTTTTTAAAGCATTAATTATGAAGCCAACTGCTTACTTCGTACCAAGCGTTTTAGCATCTGGCATCCACTCCAATTTAAAGAGCTTGGATTATTTATATTTGTAATATTTTTAGTACTCGAACATCCTTGCAGGTTTTTTCCACTCACTGGTACTCACGTTTGAATCGCTCATCCCTTAACTGATCATCCTGATTCTTCACCTTTTCCTCCTAGACAGAACTTCAAACATTTTACCCTCGCTTATACTTGATGACTTTATTGCCATAGAACGTTTCACTGTTATTGATTTCCTTTGAGTTGCAATCATATTTCTAGAAGGTATCTCCATAGAGCACCATGAGGGTCTGTAAATAGCAGACCTTCAAGGTAAGCAGTTACCCTATCAGCTACTGTTGATAAGATTATTTGGTCCGGCACAAACATTAGATGGCCTCATCAATATCCTACAGCGTCTGTCTTCTTCTGTTCCACGTCGGAATCAGCTATGTCAAAGTTTGCAGACAAAACATCAACATGACACACGATTTAAAATAAAGATAATTAAGCAATGCACAGTAAACATGCAATGGGCATGCAGTGCACACATGCCATGCCAATGCTTTCCGAATTAACAGCTTCTTGAGAGCACTGACTTGATTTGAAGGGGTCGCTGGGGCCTTTCGGTGCCTCAAGTCCAGCACCCAATCACCAACTCATGCAAAACCAGTCATCCTCTAAGGAACCAGTAGGTGTGTTTCAAGCTCCTCATCCAATGAACAACAGGCAAGCATTGCATGGTCACAGTGCTTCTCCACCAATAGCATTAAATCTACTTGATTGGTTGTGCGCTTCTGCAGACCACAAAATCTCACGAACCTCAGCACAATTACAGTAAACAGTTATTTTAAAGGAGTTACTTTCATCCATCCTAAGGCCTGATTTAGCATATTCAACTGTTTTACAAATGTGTGAATAAATCCTGTAAATTAATGCTAAGTAGAAGGTAAAGCCGTTCAATTTTATACGAATCATTGTAACAATTGCTGCTGTTGCCCCATCATGCCTCTTCCCTGTCCACAATCCATTGTTCTTACTGCACACTATTACAATATTTCTGCTTAGTGATGCCTAAGCACTAGTATGCCAAACTTCAGAAATATTCTCCTGGCACCTACCACAGCCCAGGACCAGAGCCCCTGGATGTTGGTGTTGAGGTGTACTGTCAGGAACAATTTCCAAACTGCATCATAAACATGCAGGATTTGTTAAATGTGTGTGTGCACAGATGCAGCATTGTGGTTGCAAAATAACGTAAGAACAGGTAGGACTGAAAATATCCTGGACCTTTGTGCTACACCATCCACAGAACTAGTTGCAGTCGACTGCAGAATTAATTTTCTTTTAAGGTATTATGGCTTAAGGTTCATCATTATCCTTTTTTCGTGAACTTGCTTACAAAAAAAAAAAAGCAAAACGTGTACATTTCACTGAAGCGCCTGGAGAAAAGACACCAAATTGGAAACACAGGCTGATGATGCTCAGCAACAAACCTCTGAGCGGTAGCAACCAGTTGCTAGATCCACAGACATCCTTTAATGTTGCTCTTACCCGGCAATGATTGCATTTTAAAAGGTAATTAGTAAGAATGAAGAGCTCTCTCAGACGAAAGCCTATCACTTATACACACACCATTAAGGATGGAGCGAGCTGATGAACCTTAGAGAATGAAAATCTGGAGATCGTTAGATCCACCAGCAGAAAAAGGAGCGAAGGATTCTTGCAGGACAGGTGGCGGCAGCTCAACGGGGGAGCGCCACGCGCGGCCCACCATCCGTACCCCGCTGCCTGTGTCACGTCATTATTAGTTTGGGGAGGGAGCATGGGAGCGCACCATAGTACGTTAACAATGATTCATTGCACCACAAAAAAAGCAAATTAAAATGACATCGTTAGGACTGGTGGCAATAAACCAAAGTGACAGATTAATTTAAAGCTCAGGATCCTCAATGAAGGCAAGAAGTAAAAGAGACACATTCAGATTCTATCAGCAAAACAAATGGCAAATAAAAAAAAAAGAAGAAAGAAAGAAAAGACCAAGCCATGCCAGTCACCTATGAGGCCCATCTGAATATTATCGGGGTATTTCTGGTCACACAGAGTTTGAGAGATGAGGCGTAGTCATTAGATGAGATTTCACACCCGAATGAGTCTTTACAAGGCATGTGAAAGAGTAAGCGTACCTCACTGAATCCATAAATTCCGTCTCCTGGAATAGTTACACTTGGGTCATCGTATCCAATCTATCGGGAACAGTAGTCACAATTGACTGCGGGGTAGCTGCTTCTTTGAAAATGTGAGGAAGATGCTGCTTCCATTGTAACATGGAGGGCCCACCAGAACGATGATCAGGCAGCCTGTTGGAAAAATCCATTCCAGGAGCCCCCGTTATGTTGTCCTCTCCCTCTGGTCCACACCCGAGCCATGGGACCTCAGGAGAAGCATACGGAACCCTCACCGGGTACCTCGATTCCTTCACCCTGATCATTTTGTTAACTCTTCCACTATCCCTTCCCAGGCCATTCAATATCGAAAATGATCCCACCAGAGAAAACTTTTCTAATTTTTTTCTTTAATAGCAAACTGAATAAGCCCCCCTTTTAGGGTCGAGCCTGCGTCGCATGCGTTTGGGCATGCGTTTCACTTGCGAGACGCTTTAGGAGTTGGAAAAGGGCTCGGAGCCCCATCCATGTCACATCAGTGTCTTTCATTGGTTCGTGGGCTTGCCTGTTATAATCTGCTTGCTTTCATTAGTGGAAGGCACACATAAGTCATGCCTTTTCCGGTGGTTAGCCCTCCTCGAGCGCAGCAACCAAGTACTGAAAACATGCAAGGCTCGTTGTTCCACCTCAGGTTTGTGGACTACTTTTTATTATCTTTTGTTCGCAGCGCTATCTCGCTTGGCAGAAGTCGAGCGCTTTGCAAAACATCGACCATGTTACATAGTTAATTGCACATTTGCCGGTTACGTAGATAGTTGCACTTTTGCCGATAGGTTTCACTACGAGTGAACTGTAGCAGCGCTATCGCGCTCTTTTGTGGCACAAAAAATCCGGTTGGGAGTTTACAACTGCTAATAGCTGTAACTCGGAGAAGTGTGAGACCCTATTGCATTGCAAATGCTTGGTAGTTAAAGTAATTGCTACGTGGTTTTATATTCCCCATAAAGTAACTTGCTTATATTCGTCCGGGTGTCTTCTGCAGATCACTTTTTATGTAAGCTTCTGAATGAGTCTACAAATGAAGGGCCAGACTCAGGAGAGGCCATCGTTAGAGAGTACTGTGGTATGACCACACTTTGACGAACAATCAAACTTTACCTTTTTTTTGCTCCCACGCAGCAGCATGAAACCAAACAGACTAAAGGCAACCTTGAAGTTTACAATTCCTAACATCTCCAATATTGCATTAATCTGGTTCTAAAGCTAAAGCAGACTGGAGGCCCCATAATGTCCATGCATCACTAAATTCCTATGAACCAGAGCAGTTGGTTTGTCCCTGTGTCATGGTACCAGTGCTGTTGTACCGAGATTTATATGATGACATCAGTGCTCCTATACAATGCGAATGCCCCATACCATGATAACATTGGCGATACACGATGTCATGTCTGCACCTGTACCACAACACGACTCCTCTTATATGATATCAGTGCTCCTATACAATGCAGATGCCCCATACCACGATAACATTGGCGATACATGATGTCATGTCTGCACCTGTGCCACAACACAACTCCTCTTATATGATGACATCAGTGCTCCTATACAATGCAGATGCCCCATACCATGATAACCCTGGCGATACACATTGTCATGTCTGCACCTGTACCACTACACCACTCCTCTTATATGATGACATCAGTGCTCCTATACAATGCAGATGCCCCATACCATGATAACCCTGGCGATACACATTGTCATGTCTGCACCTGTACCACTACACCACTCCTCTTATATGATGACATCAGTGCTCCTATACAATGCAGATGCCCCATACCATGATAACACTGGCGATACACAATGTCATGTCTGCACCTGTACCACAACACCACTCCTCTTATATTATGATATCAGTGCTACCACAACATTACTGCTATGTGATGTCATCGTTGCACCTGTACCAGGAAGCCTTTGATCCTATACCGTGTCCACCAGTGCACGTGTACCATGTTAGCGTCACAATCTACAATGCTTTGAGAATCAATATTCTGTAGCATGTTAAGATCCCCTTAGGAACTTCAACCCTCAGTCCACAGTTACACATGGTTTGTCTCCAACTTATATCATCCCTTTAAGGTGTATCGTCGGCAGAGGTTGCACTTTCACTCTGATTGAGGAACCTTCTTGAAAGCCGGCAAGATATAGTTAGGGTAGTTGCACTGTGAAGACAGAACTCGTCACATCGAGAAGCACTATGAATATTAAATTAACAGTTTGTAGGATTACATTTTGTGGTTGTCTTCCCTATGGGCGATCACAAAGGTACATAAAGGTGATCGGTGCTTAGAATGCAGTATTCTTTAAAGTATTCTCCTCCCACAAACAGGGGGCAAGTCCCCAGGGTGTCTTCCAACTCTAAGTACCTTCCATTCCGAAAATAAGCCAACTTTACACAATTTGTGCAACACCAAGCGCATTCAACAGTGGTATCCCCCGTCAAGTAGAATACTGGGCAAAATAAAGTGAAAAAAAATCTTTCAATAAAAATCATGTGTACCAACGACAAGATGCACAAGGTTTTTTTTCCAAGGCTACACATGCCCTCCTCCAGACTTTTCACACTACAAAACATAACAAGATTGTCCACATGCACGTTCAAGTTTTAGCTGGAAAGTATAGTAATTAGCAAAGATATAGTCCATCAAACTCGATGAACGCGTAACAAAAACAGTTTTCGATTTCACATAGGCCGCCATTGTATCTTAAGGAACTTCAGTTACGCTTCTGGTTCTGTGGCCTCCCTGAGTATTCTAGAGAGAGCTGCACTATACCTGGAGCTGCATCTCTGGAGACATTTGCCTTTATAGAGGTTTGAATAAATACAGACAGACATTGATGGAATAGGCAATAGGCATTTAGGGCAGTGATCTCCTGAGCCTGCCCTAACAAGGGGGGAGGGGTATAAACGTGATAGAGAGAGCGGGCATGGCTTAAACCCTCCAGCGCAGTTTTAATTTACTCCCTCTTGCACAACACATGGAATATTTTGATCCTGCAACTAGCAACATAAATTCCATTATTAAAGACTTGATAAGATTCAATAACCTTTCTCCACTTGGAGGTCTTCTAACAATTAATTTCAGACAAAATTTGCATGAAATGTCCTAGTCTTGCAATCCAGAAAATGCGATTAAAACCAAAGATATCAGTTCTGGATTATCTAGAAAGATCAAGAGCGTAAATGATCCCTGTGCCAACCCTTGCTCAGCCTTTTACCTATTCAGGATGTCCCCATATTGGTAAATATTTCACAAGGTCCAGACGGTCGCTCAGAAGGCAGCGGGAGGCCTGGAGCTGGATGGGTCATTGTGTTTCCGCCTCTCTGGTTCACCTGGCACCACATTCATGGCTTATCCTGAAACTAAGATCCAGTTTGCAGGCAGCCTCTTGGGTTATATGTCAACGCCACATCACAACTTAAAAAAAAACTGATTCAGTTCAGTCTAAACCCAAGTAGATAAATTATTGAAAAGGACATAAAATATTAACAGAGTTGTATCTGAGTGCAATGACAGCCTCTCTGATCTAAAAGGTGAGCTATAAAGAGCAGAGGATTAAACTTAAATATATATGTTGATTGAAGAGATGAACACTGAGCTAAAGGGTCACAAGGCACAAACTTATGATTTATTGCTGAATTCAGACTGAAAGTGCATTTGATCTCATTTCGTAGAAATTTTACAATGGATTCGAGGCTGAGGATTAGCGAAAGAGGAATCGAGTTATGGTTTATACCATATGCTTATTTCGACACGCGACAACAGCATAGTCACATCTTTATGATTCTCCTATTATTGGACCACTGCTTTAGCTGAAGGTTGAATCAAAAAGGTAATGTTAGATGCTCCTCAGGGTCCATAAAGGGGATTATGTTACAGGCAGAGAGAAGACACTCAGGCAGGGCACGCTGATGTCACTGGCTGCTCACCAGCCGTCCATGTGACAGTCATCCCCGCCACACTTGTAAGGTGGCCGATCATCTCCCCATTGTTTATCTCACTCCATCCCTCCATTATCCACCCAATAACTCAAGTCACATCATCATGATTTCGAATTCTTCACTCTTTCACTGTTTGCTCATTAGGGAGCCACTGACTCGCCCCATATACGTTGCTCTCCAGACTTCAACTATTGACTCAATGGGTAACATATACTTACCCATTACTCACAAGTTTCATCCTTTCACTAGCCACTTAGAAGGTGGCCAGTAACTTCATTATTATTCCCCGCACTACATTTTTCCTTTGGATATTCACCTAGCACCATTTGTTCATGCCCTTGTTGGCTACATTTCATTGCTATCCAAACAGCACCCTTACTGAGTAGTTAGACAATTACAAACCATCATGGCCCCAGTTAATTATATCTTAGCACTCCATGGTTACAAGGGGGGGAGGGGGCGGGTAAATAGAAATTGTAGCCTCGAAACACAGTCGCTCACTTCTAAGATTACCGTGTGAAGAAAGGAACTCACTAGAGGAAAGTTTATATCCACAGTGATGTAGTGATGTTAACTAACAATCTATGTGAACTGGTAATTGTGTTTGATAAACGGTGTAAGTGAGGGTGAAATGATCTGTAGTAGCACTAAGAATATGGGTTTTATGACCGGTTCCTAGTCGTCCAGATGTTCCCCACTCCATGACTTTTGTTTTTGACATTTACCTTGATGTACTCATTGCAGAATGCCTCTGTCACTTTGTAGTTTTTGCAGAGCATTAGGTGTTCTTTAGCCAAGAGGTATGAGGAAACACTCTAATATATATATTTTTGTTATGAAAAAATACCCCTTATCCCTAGATTTACAGTTCAGGTTCATTTTACATTTCTTAATAAAGGAAACCATCTGTTGTGCTTGATTTATGGCTTGAGTTTTAAGCAGAGGGCCTTTGGGGCATGTGAAATCACATCACAGAAAGTGTGGGGATAGTGAAGAATCTCTATTTGCATTATATACATAAATCAAGGTGAGAGGGCTGCATAGAGAATAATGAAAGGCTTTGATGTGTGGGAAGGGTAAGGAGCGCCAACAGCGACATGTACATTGGACCGAAAAAATAAAGAAATTAAGACTAAATTTATTGTGGCCGGAGATGGTTGACATCGGTAATACTTAGCAGGTGAAAGGAGTAAGGGAATCCACTGACTTATAACTGCAGAGAGCCCTGAACTGGATGCAACATGAGTTAAAGATCCCAAGGACTATGGCCAAACTAGGACCTAATGAATAAAGCCATTTTGCAGTGCCAAACCCTGCAATTGGAAAACCACAGGGTTGGCAACCACAACATTTTTTTGCTATGCACTAACCCCATTTTGTGAGTAGAAAAGCTTTTCTGACATGTAAAATGGGCCTACAGGCCAATTCCGAACCACCATAGTCAGAGATGGGGAAAGGGGGTCTTCTCCTCGAAATGCCATTCGGAATGGTGTGTATCAATGTTCTGTGGCCGCAGTTGTGGAGGCAAACCATTGGAAGGTTACTTACTCCTCAAAGGAGGTGGAAACCAAATTGAAACACTTAATAGCTTTGCCTTTGGGATTCCTGAGAAGCAACCTTTTTGCGACCAGTCTTTTTATGCATCAGGCCCATGGTCCGCCTGCGTGTGTCCGACTAAGCAAATAGCGAGCTAAATCTGCCCCACATTAACACTATCGATACATTTTTGGGGGGCGCCAAGTAACAGCATGTTGCAGTAGAATAAATAGTCATGTGAACAAACAGGTTCCAAACAGAAACTCGACGTACATAGAGAAAAATACTATGAAAGAGATATTCCATCAAAAATTAAAGCTGAACTGGATGAAACCTTACAAATAACCTGTCCCTATTTAGCAGAAATTTGTGAACCACACAGTAAAAATATAATCAATATATTGCTTCTCAGCTGCCCATTTTGCTGTTCGTATACAACTAATAAGCAAGTGACATTCTGAAAAAAACAAGCCTTACCAAAGCCAAGAGTCTGGCCTTTGAGACCTATTGCTTCGCGCCAATGCTTTTTTCCCTGGATGGCCTCCACAGATGCACATTTGAGTGAATATTCCTAATGCATAACAAAAATACATTCAAAGTTGACATCAACCTTTGAATGGGAGTTGGTATGCTTTAATAAAATACTAGCAAAGATGCCCACCATGTATGCCAGTCATCTTTGAATGAGTAAAAAGGAGGATACCCAGCGGGCGGTGCTACGAGAACGAACGAGGAGGCTGAAATAGCAAAAGGGCACTGATGGAGTTTATTGTCATCATGTGACTTTGTTCAGCAAGAATATCATGAAAGTGCAATACAATAAAACATTTCTAAAAACTCAGCTGAGATATTAATTAAAACACTAGAACACAGCTCATCAACACGTATCGCCCGATCAAGATTATCATGTCATATAAGCTCAACAATAAATATAATTAAATTACACTTCTGCATCTTTCCTAACTGCTAAAACCTCTTGGATAACATTAATCATAGCAGAACATGTTTCTGGGGTCTCAAGGTGCTGTAAATATTGTAGTTCTAAGCTATAACTTCTAATAGCAGGGGCACATAAGATTGGGTGGAGAAACCGCGTCTGTTGTGTGCCTTAAAAAGTGCAATACATTGTGAGGTACATAGTACTCTGAAGGGGCACATTGTCACATGGACAGTTTGGCAAATTCGTTAACCGCCCCCCCTGGACTGGGAAAGCCAAAAGGAAGTCCAGTGCGCCTGGGAGAAATCGAGTATGATAAAATGATAAAACCTTATTTTAACTTACAAGTAAAAACCAAATAAGGTTCCAAGCTGTGGTTTAAATTAGTGGAAATACAATAAACACGATTGCACACATTGGACGTGACATATCCTTTAGATGCTACAGAATCTAAGGAATGAGGATTTAACTTGATTCTTACAGTTTGGCCGAATAGTTTCTGGATGAGTAAAATATTCGGGAACCCCCTGGCTTGTAAGGGCCTGTTTTATGCAATTGGGTCATAAAATGTGCCACATGTGATCTAGCGTAGACAATCTTCCCCTGTTAATCTAGTGAAAGACACCTCTGGAGTGAGACAGATCTTAAGCCATTACCGCAGCGGAGTTCATCTAATGGTGCCCTGCCTATAATTCATCCACAATTCTGTAGGGCATAATTACGATGTTACACCCCTCGGGACAGAGAGTTCTCCATTATTTGTAGGACCTCAGGACTGGTGTGCCCCCAGACACCAGCCCCATATTGTCCCACTGGGATGCATTTACTCATATATATCTGCAACAATTACTTTACTGGATTGTGACCCAACTTAGCTGCAAAACAGAAAATTGTTTCTACTGCACTGCACAATTGTTGTGATCTAATATTTAAAAAGATTACTCCAACGTAGCAAAACATTTAAAGGTATACCTAAATAGTTACTTGTCTTGACCTTACCCACCTTATCCCCTCAATAAAATATGATTTAGATTCAGAATTTTTGGGACTGCAAGTCAAAATGAAATTAAAGATTTTGTTTGGATCACTATTAGATCTGAACGACTCCGAAGGGAATTTAAAAGTGTGAGCAGTGATTGGAGACCAACTGCAGTTCTCACAATGAGACCTGCCTCCTACGCATACATCAGGGCTGGTATTAGTCGATTCCCTGCTCATGGAACATCAGAACCTTGCTATACTTCAAGTCCATTTAATTCAAATGAAAACAACTAAGGCTCCAGGATACACCTCCTGAAGCACACCACGCATAGAGCGTATTGAACTCTTACACTCACCTTTTGGGCTATAAGGTATACTGATGTCAGCATGCCAACTTTTCAATAAAATAATGAATACCTCTTCGACTCCCATGTCCTACGTCATGCCCCTAATCTTCAATCGGTTCATGTTCTCAAAGGCACAGGAGAGGTCGATAAAAGCCAAATGTAAAGGACCTCCATCGGGTTTGAACTGCTCCCCTTTTAACAATGATAAATTTAGGGATTGCTCCACAGTGTGCATTCTGAGACGAAACCCAAACTGTACATCAGATGAGAATTTCTTTCTTTCAGCCCACTCCTCCAATCTAGTGAGCAGGACTCAGCCTAATATTTTGGAAGCAGAATCTAAAACTGAAATTGACCAATAACATTGTAGGTTATTCCTATCACCTTTCCTAAAAAATGGGCACAAATATGGATTTCTTCCAGGATTCTGGAATGGAACCCTCAATAGCAGCACATACGACATTAGTAACTAATGGAGCCCACAATGACAAATTGCAATTAAACGCATCCTTTGGAATGGTGACGTTATTTTTAATAAAGAGAGGGGGAAGTGAGAGAAGGATGAAGGATCAGAGAGAGATAGTGACAGAGAGATAAAATAGTCCCCTTATGTTCTACAATCCCTGGTCAAATGTCAGAAGTGGAAGAATACAAGTCATCCAATCAAAACACAGGGAGAACGAAATGTTCCTGGGCTTTAAAGTCTTTGAATCAGGAGCAGGACAGTAAGAAAGACAACAAAGGCATCAAATCATGGAGGGGTCACCACACCCACAACCCCACTCAATGCAATGTTTTGTTCACAGAAGGTCTCCAATAACACACAGCTGAAGCTGACTGCAGGCAAGACCAAATAATCTGGCATCCTGCATGCAATACAATCTTACAAAGAATTGTGGAATATTTTAAGTACTAGGAGACCTGTAATCACCGCTGGGAAGTCCTGCTGAGACAGCACACAATTAAAGACGAAGGACAGAAAAGACAGTGGCAGAAAACAGGCTCAGATGGAAGTTCTGGGAAAAGAGTTTGCAGTTTCAGTTTAGGAGAGCTGGGTAGCTAATATGCAACATGTGTGTGGATTTAAACTTGTGACTTTTTCAACAAGAAAAATGCTTTTGTAAACGTGAAAGATAAAACCGAGAGGAAATACAATGTGCTCAGATGGAAGAATATAATCAGTAGCCCAAGGCAATAGTGGACTGCCAGTGGGAGGGTGTGATGATGATGGGGCCCAGGAGAAAAAGGATTCAAAGAAAGCCGACCAACTCAGTAAAGGGATCCTGAGATAACCAAGGAAAGAAAAACGCTAAGCACCAATCGGAAAACAAAACCTGCCGGCACCCACGGTGAAAGATATCAACACTGAAAGCACCACAATCAAGATAGGCATGGAGATACTTGTGAGCAGTGGCATGGGATGGAGGAGGGTAGTGTCGGTCCAAATCCTTTTTTCATTCAAATTACTAAAACTCTGCATAAAACAAATATCTGACTTTTTGTGATATAGCTCTGTGGATTCTCCTTTTTTGCAGATTTTACAACATTTTAATCCCACCCCCTGCTTTACTGCACACTTTCTTTGTTAGGAGGCTTGGGGAAGAACGAATAAAAAAAAACGGAGAACCTCTGATCCATCTTTGACACCACAAACTAATTACATAGAAGGAGCCACCTCGTCCTTCCAGCGGCGAGAAGTGAAACATCAGAACACAAGGCACGCGAGTCCTAACGTCACATACTGAAGGCATCGCTTTCCAGGTATTGGCCCAAGCAGGTTTGGGTACTAAGGCACCTCCATTGATTATAATAAGGTCAATTACCTGACTGACTATCTTAGCACACCCAGCTTAATTTCTCTGCCAGATAGGGGCAAAGAGCTGTCTTACACGTACAATGCCCCCCAGGTACACAGATGTACTCTATGTCACATGTGCACATGCATCGCTGCACACACTAGCAGAATCAAGAAAATGATCTCTCAACAACATGAAAGGAGAAGAAGAACTGCAAGCAAGATGGCAGCGCATGACTGGTGGTGGCGACCTTGAAATGGGTCATACTTCATCAAGTGATATTTATGGTGCTTCCAGCTGAAATGTGCATACATCTGTGGAATCCACTGAGGGATAGAAATTCAGTCTTGGATCCAGAATTGTCAAGGTGTGCAAGCCTACATAACATTCAAATTGAAGTAGTAAACAAGAAGATCAATCCAGTTCATCATCAACCGTTAACAGTTTGCCCCAGACAGCCTCATTGTAGGTCACCTTCAGCACACATGGAAACCAGTCGAAGGGGAAGGAGCCGCACATGGGGAGGAGACAACACATGTTCTCTCAATGTCTATGTGTAGGTGAGCGGGCCAGGCCCGTTTCAATCGACCACTGCTTTGCTCTTATTTATGGACTGTTCATAAGTAATCTTGCAGTTTCCTATACAGAGATGTACTTAGTGCATGGCTTGGATCAATGCCCACCACTCAATTCTAAGCCATGGGTTTTATGAGTAGTGTCAAGCCTGTGTTTTCCCAACTGTGTCCGCTGCCTATTCCTGTGTAACCTTCGGGGATGCGCGCTTCTCTGCATCGTTCTGTGCTCTTGGTTAACTGTGCCTCCATTTTGTGTCATTCTTGTAATCCATGGGAGCGCCACCTAGTTTTTGTATTATGAAATTGTGTGCATAGGTTTTGCTGCAGCTTTCGTGCAGTTCGCCAACTCTTCTTTGTACATAGACAATTGCTGATGGACAAAGATTGCTTTGCAAAAGTTCAGCAGTTTTGGTAAAGTTTAATATAGTTTACCTCTCTCTCGTAAGGACATTTGCCTAGTCTGTTAATTACTGTGATTATTCTTTTTCCAAGATTAGTTTACATGTTTTTTACTGCTGTTGCATTTCATGAGTTTAATGCTGGTGGCGGAGACAGTCTTGTAAAATTGTAAATACTATATCTCAGGTCATTTGAAGTTAGTTAGTGAAAGTCAATCATCAGCTGTTGAGGTATCTAACCACTTAGTCATGCTCGTGCATCGATTCCTGCACTGATGGGGCATAATTTCTCATATTTTTGCTAATAGCAAAAGTTACTGGGAGAAAACTGGCCAGGTCTCTTCTGCATCTCTGATTCTTAGGATTTCTGTCGGTTTACTGTGGCCACTTGCTGTTTACATGAACAAAAATATCTCTTTGGGAAGGATTTGCTGTGCCCTGTGCCTACCTGTAGCAAAAAGGCCAGGTTATTCCTAGACCAAGCAATTCTTTACCAGATCTTGAAGAAATGCCATGAGCCTGTGTGCAGAATGATTCTCACGGTTCCTGGGAAGCCAGACTGCACTTCCACACTTGCCCATGAAAGGAGGCAGTCCATTGCAGCCATCTTCAGTGATGACATGTACCTGGACCGGATGATGCAGGGAATCCAGCAAAGGCTTGACCTTGAGATGATTCTACGTATATTTGGCTGTCACTCTTTCAAGGATCCTTCATCCAACTGGCAGATTTGCAAAAGGGCAGTAACCAGCAAGCGATGGAGTCCAAATGAGGAAACTGAAGTAGAAGAAACCATGAATCTTTCTCCATGTCCGTAATCTTATGCTTTTGGAACCGAGCACCAGGGAAGCTTCTCCAAGCCACTGTAATGAAATGCATGCTATGCTTAAAAAAGGAGGCAGGGGGAAGACCGGCACAATAACCAATAGAAACAAAAGGGAGACTTTAAGGAGCCATTAAGGGAAGCATTCACTAAAGGAGCTACAGGACAGAAAGATACTTTTCTAGAAACAGATTCCAGGGACATTAAACCACTCACTTGCATGTATGAAGGTCCAAGCATCTTGTACATTGAGGCACCAATTGGCAAAACTGTGAAAAGTCTATTCCAGAGAACTTTTGCTGGAATGATGATGGTGTGACACTTTTTGTTTAACAAACTAGAGGTATTACTATATACTTTTAACCAACTGGTATTGTGTCCCTAAATGTGGACTTCATTCTGACCACCTATAGTCCATTCATGAAACAGGAGTGTGACATGGAGATAGTGTTATTAAAATAAAAATAGGAGACAACCATGTGAAGAAAAGGAACCCACCACCACTTTCAGAATCCATCTAAAGAAGGTTAGAACCCATCTAAAAAAGGTCAGACCACTTCCAGAATCCATTTGAAGAAGATCAGACCACGAACTCAAAGAATGCATCTATATGGAGACTGTGATCAGGTCTGAAATGTCAAGAAGAGGAAGGTATAGTGGAGGGAAGGGAGACCTCAACACTGTAAGGTATGAGGAGACATCTCACGCAGGTAAGAATGTGGATGAACTCAAAATATCTAGAAATAGAAACAGAGATCAGTTTTATATATTAAAGAATGAACTATACCGAGTAAGGGGCAAAGATCTGACAGGCTGGACACACATTGCATCTCACCAGCGGTCTTTTCTTTGGTGCTCCTCTTGCATTGATCGACAGGTAGTTGGGCACTTACAATGGGCTTGATGACACTTCAAGGTCAAAGAATGTCCTCAGTCATAGAAGTGCCATGATCCAAACAGTGCTGGCTCACAGGACAAAGAACAGGTGTCCTGTACAAGATCACGTGGTGTGAATGCAGTACACCAATACAAGAAACCATTTAATTTAGGGGTAAAACATCATTACCTGTGCTAACCTCTGATCTGTTGCCCAACTCCAACTGAGCTGTTTCTTCTTGGTCTCATTTTTAATTACTTTTAAGTTAGAGCGAAATGCGATGGAGGGGAGTAAGTGCTCTGAAGCAGCCTCTAAGCAGCATGTAGCGCTTAAGAAATCACCACACTGTAAGTTAATAGCAGTGAGGTCAGAAGAGCCTTTAGCCATTCCGGATGGAAAAAAAAGGCTGAATTGATCCATACAGAGGTTGCAAGAAAAACACACATGAGCCGCTGCTCCTCAGACATTCACAATTCAGTCTCCGGCTGCGGGCTGCCCATAGTACACCGAACATAAGCCAGCTTTCCGCTGCCAAAATCTATGCAGGTTTACATCACTCCACAGATGACAAACATTCCAGATGAAGCTTGGTTAGTGAGCCAAACAGACAGCACCATCTGCTGCTGAAGCGTGTCACCAGGGGCAGTCTATCACATATGCCATGATGTACAAACTACTTTTGAAACAAACAAGAGCATTATCCGCCCTTTCTTTCCCCATTCCCAGACTTAGACAAAGAACCAGCTTTGAGATTAATGATTAGTTAAAATACTAATGAGGTTTGTTTCCCTAAGGAGAGCTGCACGTTTGTCATGAAACCAACTAGAAATTCAAATTAAATTTGCAAAGTCTATTGGACAGATCCAACCAGTGACCTTAGTAACTAATGAACTGGGTCATAAACATTGCAAATGAGGGGTGGACAATAAATTTCTCTCTGTTGGCAGAGTTGGCGGAATTTTGGTCACTTTGTGTAACTCAGAGTTCTGGCCGCCAGGTGCTGCGTGGCGGAGTTTATCATCAAGCGTGGCTCGCCAGTGATAAGTTGCTGAGCATTGGCATCCCCTAGCATGACCTTCGGGCACTAGTAGTTCAGCCGGTGAGATTTTCCCCAATGCGGACAGTCATGGGCAGTCATACCCATCTGCGTTGAGAAAGCTGAAGCTCAAGTAGAAAATCTACTCTAGTGGTAGCCAAACTAACTCGAGAAGCGGCACCCTTTGGCACGACGCGTGCTGCAGTTACGCTGATTTTTTTTTTAATGAGGAACGAACTCCTGGCCCTAAAGGTCGGTGCAATGTGCCATTTTCCACCCGTTTGTGGGACTCTGTGGAAACTCACTGAGTTTTCATGCAACTCTGTGGAATTCTGTGGAGTGAAACTCCATGCGTTCCCACTACCCCTATTGCAAACACAATTTTTATTCAATTAGCAAATAATGTAATGCGCCAATAGCCCTGTACATTGATTCAACATTAAATTCAAGGGTCATCGAAAAGGAATCTTAAAAAATATTCACATCACTCAGTGGGGATCCTCACTGGATTTTTGTTTATGATGCTGTGCATCTTGTACATTGCATATATTTTCTGTGGAGAGATTACATCTCTGACAAGGACAAGCACTTCTTTTTTATTATGTGTTATAGATTTTTAAGTGTATTAGGCAACATTATGAATACCGAGGCTGGGACTAAACAAACGTATGAGAGTGCTGTATGGGGGACAGATTGAACCAACCAGGAAAAGAAGGACTAAACTAATGCCTGAAATACAGCGTCCAGGACGGTCGGAGCCAGTAGATGTATTACAGTGTGAGAGAAGGCCTGAACCAGTGCAAGAAGTACGGTGTGAGGGAAGGCCTGAACCAACGCAAGAATTCATTGCCCGGGAAAGCCTGAACCATCACATGAAATACAGTGTCTGGGAAGGTACGTCCCAATGCAAAAAATACAGTCTAAGAGAAAGACTTTAAACAATGCAAGAAATACAGTATGAGGGAAGGCTTGAACCAATAAAAAAAAACTCCAAGGGAAGAAAGCAATGAACCAATGCAAAATAATGTTTGAAGAGTTACACCAGTACAAGCAGGACCAGCAAGAGAAGGACTGAGCCAATGGAAAATTATCATGTAGGTTAGGAAGGATTCATCTAATGCAAGAACTGATTTGAGTGGTGGGGAGAACTGAACACATCTAGACTATTCGGTGTAGGGGACGTACCTCCCATTTCAAGTATAATGTGCTGGAAGTAGAGCAGTGGATACTGCTGGGAGTTGGCCCAATGTAAGGACTACTGAGGGATGGAAGAAGGAAACCTATGCAAGAGTTATTGTGTGATGGAACATACTGAATGTGTAAAAATAGAGTGCAAGAAAAAGGGAGAGAAAGTGTGAGTGTGTGTGTGAGTGAATGTGTGTCAATCAATTCTAGAAATGCTGTGTGGGAGGGTGAGGAGCAAACAAACGTACGGAATTGTGTGCGTTGAGGACTAACCCAACGGAGTAAATACTAATTGAGGAGCTCCTAATTAGTATAAGAAATACTCTGCGTGGAAGGCTGAAAGCAACACAAGGAAACCACTGATACAGGAGGGCTAAAGCAAGGAATGTGGTGTGAGTGAATGAACCGACACTGGCCATACTGCAGCGGGAGATCTGAACAAATGGAAGGAATAGTGCCCAAAGATAATGCGAGAACCAGAGAATAAAAGACTGTGTGAGGGCGGCTAGAAGAGGTGTGATCAATCGGGAGGAAGGAGGAGTTTACCAATACAGGTAATATTCGACCCTATTATATTAGTAGGGCTCTTGGCAGAATTCCAAGAACTGAGGTGTTAGACGGGGCAAGAGTATGTCACACCTGCTCTTAGCAAAATCAGTGTGAATCTGGGCCCACTGTGACTGGTGACAAGGACTCCCGATCAGAGAAGGACTACTCCGAAACCAATCTCTGGAGTGACTGAACCAATGTGGTCATCACAAGCAAAAATAAACTCATCACACGATAAAGACAAAGCTGCCAGAGAAGGGAATTACAAAGACACGAATATAAGAGGAGTGATAAAAGCTTAAACTAATCTCTTTTAATTTGATGGGCCAGGGCTGGGCAGAATGATACAAACTGAGGGTCAATGACCGAACTACTTGAACAGTATTGTCAGGGGAGGCCAAACCTACTAAAGAACTCGGAGGAGAGAGCACCATACTAACAGCGTCTTGAGACCCTACCGGGTGAGTAGCGCACTTAACAAATGATTGATTGATTGATTGATTGAACGTGTGGGAATACTGAGTGTTAAAGACTAAACCGAAGTAAGGAATTCAGCGTTACACACACTATGGTAGAAAGACAACACCAGGGTTAAAGAGGTAAATTGATAAATGAACAGGGGCGTCGCCTCCTCCCCCCCGTGCCAGCAGCAGCTGCAAAACTTTTACAGTAAAAACATAATAAACCAGGTTTATTATGTTTTTACTTCAAAAGGGGTGGGGCCAAGGGCGTGACAGGGACTGCACAGCACTCCCCCTCAGTGCGCATGTATGTTTGGCCGGCTATCTCGCGCAGTAGGCTCTGCCCAACATGGTAGCGCAGTGCCGGATTGGAGAGAGCAGGCAGAGGCTCCCACTCTGCCTCAGAGTGCCCCACCAGGGCGCTCCGTCCAATCCTACCGCTGATGTCATGCTCCTAGCAGCATGAAAGCAGCTGTAGGATTGGACACAGGGCAGGCGGGGGGAATGCCAGGACTCATAAAATAATACTGATATGTGAGACCAGGGGCAGGCAAAGAATAATGGTGAGAAGGAAACAACCACCAAAAATACCACCATACATAACACTCAGATGGAATATTTTGAGGGGATGGGAGGGATTAACTTGTAATAGAAACCTTTATGTTTTTTCAGAGACCTATATGTTTAACTGCTCTGAGTAAGTTAACCATAATTCACAGCACAACTACTGCAACAATTCACCAGCAGTCTATCCGTTTGCACTGCATGTCGCTTTCAAGTGCCCAAAAGTCCGTAAGTTGGCGCAAAGCAAAATGTGGGAAAAAAAACAAAATGCAGAATTTCTCAAACCTAATAACTAATGCTGCCAAAGCATAGATCTAGAGACGCACACACTGACCCTGGACCCATTAGAGGAAGTTACTCCCCCATCTCACTAAGGGTGAAGGGCTCTCGCGGTTTAGATCATTAAAAGAGCCAAGTTTCGTCTAGCCCTCGCTACCGGAAACACTCCAGTGACTCATGGGTCAAAGAGTCAGAACGTCTGGGACTGGCCTGGAGGAGCGGGAAGGTCACAACGAGGCCAATACAGACGCTTATGGATAAGCCCCAAAAACTGTATTAGAAGGAAGCCACAAAGCCCGTGCCTACATCTGTGGTGAGTGCAAAAAAACACAGGTAGCCAGGCTAGTCTGACGCCCGCGGACAGCTCCACTGAAAGACGCAGAAAGTAATTATCTTGGCAGTCATAAAAGCAAGGAGGGAAGACGGGGCAAGGAGGTGTGCTAGGGAAGTGTCTACATTTGTATAGTGCTTAGAATGTGGCGGTTTCAAGGTGCTGGCATCACGCAACTACAGCATGAGACGGATCGATCTTTCCCACGGTGTTTTACATTGTTTGCAAAAGGGTTAGTTCAGCATGATGTAGTCTCTGCTCTAAAACACATCACACCGTTGCCGAGAAATGACTTGTCACAGAAAACAAAGTCAAAACTTTGTGCCACGCTGGATAGTTTCATAGATGTGATTAGACTGAATATGACACAGCATGCCGACATCTATATAGACTTACATCAGTCTAATGTGCACCCCCTTTCACGCCCATCCGTTGCAAACAAGACAAAACACGTATGCAGCAAGTGCTTTGAAATACTCTGAATTCGACAAGTCAAAAGGAGATCTATAGGAATACTGTTGACATCTATGAATGCCAAGTGGGCGGCTTAGCACCCTTTTTGAATGATTTAAAAACCACCATCAAATGAATGAATAACCACAATCTTAGAACAATTCTGCACTTGGTTTTCCAGAAGAATGTCCCTTATGCAGCATTACTGGACATCTCCGCAGAGGTAGCATAACTTCCAGGTGAGAAATATTGCCAGGCTCCATCTGGTCCTCAGTGCCACTGTATTTACATGACAGACGGCGTTGGATTAACTTGGCACCTACAAACCTTTCCGAGATACAACTGACACAATATGGAGGCATCACAAAAGTTGTGGACTTTCCATAACATTACGAAAGAGACATCTGTTTGCGCCCACACAGTAGGGTCATCTTTGTTCAACGCAAAGCCTCAATCTACTCGCCTTTCAGAGATGATACAGAACAGATGCGCTGTGCAAATCATTACATATAGCCGAGTCTATCACTAACATGAACAAAAAATAGCGACACATGGTGAGCATCATCTGCCTGTTTGCTGCCCTCTGAATGTACACAGTAGAAGGCCGGTGAACATCTCTTGCGTATTGCATCTGTCCTTTGCAAAGTATCGCAATGGGACGCAACCACCTGTCAACATCGCATCACTGTGTACGCAAAGCAATCCAAAACAAAGCTCAGAAAATAACGTCACAACCGAACCTACACAAAATTAGCTGATTGTGTCAACAGATTTTTTTTTTTTATTAATCAACGATGGAGAACAGAAGGATGCAATCACAATTTTAGAATTTTCAACTGTCCAACAAAATTATGACCTTTAGGTAAACAAGTACTGAGTTCAACAAATTTAGAGATGGATTGTCTTAAGGGCAGTTCACTTTTTAACCAGAATTGTTGTTTCATGTTCCTTTGACTTGTGTACCAAGTTGGCATTAAATCAATTACTGTTTTCCCATGATCCACAGTGAATTTAGAAACAAAAGTCAAAGCGAATGGGGCAAAGGACACCTCCATGCAACCATTTAAGCGAACCCTGATCCATCACTCATGATCACATTGACAGTCTTAAAGCAACACAGCCTTACCTTTCCAAAATCCCGAACGTCAAACAGATCGAAGGGATCAAAGAGATCAGCGTGTCGTAGGCCAAACTTGTCATGACACACTTTTAAGAATGTCCGGATGTTCTTCAAGCATAAAAACTGTTACGGGCGAGAAAAATAAATAGGAAAGATTAAGTATATAGAAGCCAAGGCCTTCTCACAGCAAGAAATTTGCATTTCAATCCTTCTTCATCAGAAACGGATACCCAGAGAGATGCTGATAAATCCCACAGTGAGGCAACTCATTATTCCACCCCTCGCCTTCTCAAGCTCGCTGCAAATAGGTAATTTGAACTCTCAAGCTACAACCCCTTTGGCACAAGAAACATCTTAAAAACAATTGATGAAATTCAAAAAATAATCTATTTCACATCTTCTGGAGAGTAAGGGGGATTAGTCAATGCGTAGCAGACTCTACAACAAGTGCAGATCAAACTCAAGGATATTTTAAGTTCAAGCTTAAGCAAATAATGAATAATTCAGGGTTCTGAGCACACAGCAGGTGATTCGAAAATGCTCCATTTTTCGAGGATTCAACATCTGCCAAAATAAACTCTTCAGATCTGTGCCCAGCGGGGCATTCAAAGCTGTGCATAACAGCAGCGGGGACAGAGGACGGGGAAGGCAGCTGAATTATTTAGTTGGACAGGCTACTTCTAAGGTGCTTGGTTAGAAGTCTGCAAAACTAGACCGCCAACTTCAGAACTCCAAGGATCACTGAAAAGAGACACCCAAACCTAAATGTACCTCCACATTCACTTCACAACAACACCCACCCATTGTGTAGGCTCCACCATGGTTTCCAGTCGTGTTCTAGCCCACTGCTGATTCTTCATGGGTGCTGATACGGTGCAGTGAATGATGCGTGATAAAGATACAGGATAATGATGATCGCCAGTGCTATTCATGGAAATCTATAGAAATCATAGATTGCCGTTGTCTATGCATGCCCCTCCTCCATTCTTACTCCTGTGGATGTTCCACATGACACACTAACCACAGGATTAAGTACTGTGGACAAGATCAGGAAATCAAATGTCAACTAGGTGGAAAAAGCCTTTCCTCCTACTCGCTAGAAGAAAGATTGTGGTATTGGGTGTGTTTTACAACCAGTAAGCAAACTCTAGAAGTTTGTGAAACTAAATATAGGGGTGCTAAATAGAATTGAAAAAAAAGAAAAAAAATTGTGAAAAACCACAAATGTTGAACTTTGTTGATGTTCACTACCTTCCCAAGGCCACTGTTCTAACCTACCACTGGAACAATCCATGTTAACATTGCAGTCTACTGTGTAATGTGAAAGTGTTTGCTTAAGAGGCTTTTAACTTTCAAAGATAGAGGCTTATTATTAACCAACTCACCGGCGGCCCAGGTATTACATAAGTATCTATAAAGTGCACCTTCACTCCAAAGGGCATCTTAGCACTCCATAACAGATATTTACTATTACTCAACTGCACTAATTTTATCAACCTCAGAAGGGCAAAAGGCTGAGTGGTCTTAG
Source organism: Pleurodeles waltl (assembly GCF_031143425.1). NCBI lineage: Eukaryota > Metazoa > Chordata > Amphibia > Caudata > Salamandridae > Pleurodeles > Pleurodeles waltl. The sequence goes on from NC_090445.1 coordinate 1,647,705,612, forward strand.
AGGGATTCGACCCTGTGTCCATGAGGTCAAACACAGATCCCTGCAATGGATGACTTGTCCACCGAGCCACTAAATTTGGTGTATCAACCTTAGAAATATGAAAGGCTGAAAGACCACCAAACCCCCTCAGGCATTCAAATCAGTAATCAGTTATTCTGGGGCTGCATTAGGTCACACAGAAACTAACCGAGTCTCTGCCCTACTACCATACTTTTCTCTGTGGTAGACGGTCTATTGTATTATGTAAAGTATGTTACTTAGGATTTATTTTTTTCTGGCCACAAAAGCGGATTGTAGTTGAGCAAAAAGGTTTTGTCAATTGACGCATTGACATCTGGGAATCCAAAGTAGGAGGACATGGAAGAAGGTGGCTTGCAGAAAGTGTCTCCTTTCAAGGATATTCATTGAACACTGCTTTAGATTACAGTTATTATGGTCTGGCTTGACAGCACATCTGTCCCCAGACAATTACATGAGAGTCACCAGGAAAGGCACATTGGCGTCTCCCACCTTTTGAGAGCCCAGAGGACATATTTTGATTGGGTAGAAGTTATGTGCTTCCAAAAAGAGTGCTCGCCCTCCACTACCGGAGCAATACCACCCGGCAAAAGTGCCCCTCATCTCTCCATAGCCCCTCTCGCATACATTTCATTTGTTTTAAAGCGATGTAAAGGCTGGCTTTACTAATCCACCCAGCTATCCACATAAAACATAGTTCTGTTCCCTCTGCGCTACCTTATCCCAAGTCAAAACTACCCCTGGACGAATCACCATCTCTCTCCCTAGCAGGAACATCACAAGAGTTATCTTGGCATTTCAATTGCTTCCTGAAGGCTGGATGCACAAGGAACTTTTCAGCAGGTGTTTTTAAATCGCAAATTTGGTAAGTTATTGCTAAACACAGCCTCCTCCCCCCCCTCCCTCCCTACCCCATCCAGGGCAGCACCCGGTGCGGCGCACAGGTCGCACCACCCTAAAGCGGCCCATGCTGAGACAGCTAAGAAACAGCAGATCGATCAGAAAGAGAGTCGGAGGAGAGAGAGTCGGAGAGAGGGAGAGATGTGGGTGAGGGAAGAGATTAGAGGCAGAGGTATGAGGGGAGAGGCTGGTGACAAAGAGGCGCTATAAGAGACCAGTGAGAAAGAGGGTAGACAGAGGGGATAGCTGTGATAAAGAGGTGAAAAAGAAAGAGCCACTAACAGCTGAGAGAGGTGGGGGGTGGGAGCGAAGTAGGGCAGAGATTTAGGGACAGAGACCAGTGAGAAAGAGACGGAGTGGGACATAGGTGGGAGACCGGTGATAGAGGCTATAAAGAGACATATGAGAAAGATCATATCGTTTCACTTCCTGTGATGTCATCTGGGAACAGGGCATGTGATTTCACTACCGCTACCCCTGGCATTTAGGGGAATTGACTTCCAGGCAGACATTTTGTGTCCACATTTGGCAGACATTGCTAAACAGACTACGTAAAGCAGTACAGAGTCAGTGGCTTGAGGCAGATCGTGTGATCCTCTGCGACATTTGGTGAAGGGCCCCCATAACGTCCCTTTGGCTGACCATCTCCTAGATACCCAAGGGCCCGACAAGCATTGGCAAACCCAACAGGTCTAGCCTAAGCACAAGCTATTGGCTTTGTCCTTTTGTTTTTTCAGCCCTGTTGTATAGCAGTGCGGCTGCGTACAGCATGGCTGAAAGTAAAGAAAAAAGCGCTATGACGCGGTTAACGTTTTTTTCCTTTAAAACTTAGCCGACAGGCTTGAAAGGTCATGGCAAAATTGGATTCAGGCAAGTTAATTCTCAGGATAATAAGGGGGTTTAAAGAAGGTACCCTTCCACTAGGAGGTCACAGCATCAACACACTTTGTTAACAATACAATCATTTTAGTAAATGTATTGGTAATAATAAGTAAAACGAGGATTTAGGCATGACACATGCATGTGATCCGAGTGAAACCTTTGGCTGGGCAATAGCTTTTTTTTGTTTTTTTTTGTTATACAAATAATTTGTTGAAACAGATTTCAATCACAGAGATGCTCAATATTATTGCTATAACAAATGTCAGATTAATTCACGGAATGTATTAATCAAATTACAACTTTGTTTAAGATAAAAGATGATGTAGGTTGATACGTAAGAATTGTCATGAGGATGTATGGAAAATGAGTAAAAACAAAGGCAATAAAAATACAAAAGAAAAGTAAATTTGACTGTCTACCCGTCATCGTTTGTTGATAAATCATGACCCATGATGAAGGCCCTTCAAAAAGAGATGAAGTAACTGGACATATCTATTTAAAAGTCCAGGAGAGCAACAGGTGTCCTGAGAAACTCCAGAGGACACCTCCAGGAGCAGGCTGGGCCCTCTATTAGAAGAGAAGAAAAGGAGGCTGGGACTCCCACTGCCAACTACATTTTTAAGAGCCAGGCAGGGTGGTTGGTGGTGTCAAAGGCCACCAACAAAGCCAATCACCACCAGAGCCACTGCGCTCCCATCCGTTATATTCACTAGGGGGAACTGAACACCAAGTTGGGAAATTCTACACGTCCCTATTGGTCTTAAACCTAACCGCCAGCCACCCAAAACGCGTTTTACCTGTCAAGGTGGGTGACAATCTAACAATTGCTGTCTTCTCTGGTATTTCAACTCGTAATAGGGCTGTTGTTGCTACAATCAAAGGCATCTAAAGAGACTTTCTGCAGCAGATGGGTCAGCCAGACTTGCTTCAGAGAATAAAGGAATATACCTGCCCTGAAGGGAGCGAGCACAGACAGGTAGAAGCTCTGCAAGCATCAAAGGGAGCAAAGATCTCCTGGCTCTTGGAGCAGATTCATACTCGTACTGATGCTGAGGCTGTCGCTGCACGTTGAAGCCACCTGTACTGCTGCAGAAGCGCATTAAAGAGCAACATCTCTCACAAACCTGTGCAGTGACGCAGTCTCTCAGGCAGACATATACACATGCAGGCACCGGAGGAAAGCTTTCCTGTTTTTACGCAGATCTGTCATCGCAGGCAACGCATTGGTCCTCGTTCCAACTGGGGTTACAAGTAGCGCAAAACTTTGGCTCTCTTTCCCGCACACGTATTCCCATGTAACATGTCACCATCTGTATGTGAAAGCACCTAAGCATCTCAAGGTTGAGAACCTCAGACGAGGGGAGAGTATGCGGTGTTACCACATTATCCACCCATCATGAGGTATGGAACTCAGAATTGGAAGGCAATGTCACACCCTATAGGTGCATAGAAGGTAGTTAACTATACGGCCTCAGCATGCAGGCAGTTATCTAGCAGAAGAGGGAGAACACAATATTTTAATGAACCTGCAACACCGTTGTAATTCATTGACATTTCTCATTGTTGACCTCTGGTTATTTGAGGTCTTTCCCTGGAACACTGATCTGACTTTAAACGACTCTGGTAGGTCATAAGGACCACTGCCAACAAACCCGCGCACCTGCTGGGCACCATTTCACATGCACATCACTAGAGGTGAGAAAGGGGAAGGACACAAACAGTGCAGACTAGGTGTGCATGCAGAAGTCATGCACCACACCTGCAAAGCCACGGCTCGTTGCATGACTGATTCATGTGCCGTATCTTGCGGGGTGGCTTGCCAGAACTTTACGTTTCAGTAATTTTCTACAGGCGTAATCTGGCCTTCAGCAGCACATTGACAAGTGGTGGACAGGGAACTCAAGCAGACAGCAATGGCTTTGACAGGATAGTCCAACGCACTGTGGAAGAGGATTATATCATAGGGCCTATATGTACTCTGTATAGCAGAGTGAACACCCTTAGGACAAAGGTTAATGTCACAGCAGCATCTCTGCTGGTTACTCATTCTCTCGAAGCAGACAGCTAAGTCCTCAGCCAAATGTTTAGAAGCCTCCGAGACTGGGGAGGACTTCAAGAAATTCAACATCTGGTCTCCAGAGGCCACAAGTAAATGCATCAAGTAAATCTGTAAGTAACAGGGCTTAGGGGGCTAGAGAAAGATTTATAGATACGTTAGTTGTTGCAATTCCAACGAAGGAGGCATCTTCAAATATCCCTTCAGTCCCCCTGCCCATAAGGTTCATCAAGAGCTTCCGTAGGTAGTTGTCAATCGCCCGGGGAGTATCTATTTACTATCCCTGCAAAGTTTGTGAGAAATATTTGGAACTTTAAGGGTGCAGTGCCTTTTGCCATTGCAACGAGGGCCTATAGAAAATCTGCAAAATGTAAACTTTCAGAGAAAAATCAGAACATATTTGCCATTCTGCATTGAAAAGCTTCACAAAATTCATACTTGCCGAGAACTTCTTTGCATTTATGTTCCAGCTTGGCTGAGCTTGAAAATTATCTCGCTGTGCATATAAATCTTCACTCGGTAAATGTTAGCCATGGAACTTGGCAAATCAGTAACTTTGTAAAGCTTCGCAGGCTCAGATAATAAACGTTGCACACTCCTTATGTAAAAGGCAGCGCTGACATTCCCCGAAACCATTTGACTTTTAGATTAATTAGTTGACTACTAAATTCACGTGATCTTTCATGTACAATCGATGCGCACCCCAGAACATCCCTTTAACCTTAGACGGAAATGTGCTGTGCACAACTTGCTGCCTCTTAGTGTGCGAGGCTTGTCATTTGTGAGCAAACAATGTACTTTAACATGGACGCTTGCACGAGACGTGCAGTCGGTGCTTAATTTGTAAAACAGAAATCAGTGGCGCGCCCAAAGGGTTTCTCAGGAGCCCTCCACCCGCGCTGCAGAATCTCAAATACCGAGGCTGCCCAGTCTGGATTCGAACCGGGGCCTCGCCTTTCCATCACCCTGCACTTCCTGTCACTCATTCGCCCAGGCTCCTTGTAATCCCACCTTTCTCCCTTTGTCACCATCTTTGGCTACGTCCTTATTTCTTCCTTTGCACCCTTAATCTCCGAGATAAAGTCTGATGCTGAAAAGTAAGGCTGGGTTTTGCAGTCTCCAAGAGTGAAGGCTCACCTCGCAAACAGAAAGCCTGGGGGTGTCATGCAGCAGCTGCCACAAACAGCGTAAAATGGACACCGAGCAGGCCCTTGTGGAGGATGGACACGGTAGGCGGAAGTCTCCTTCACAAAGGGCTCTCTGAGAGGGATGTACCATTTCAGCTCGGCGGGAGAAGCGTTCAGAAGACAAGTGAAAGTCAACATGCGTTACTGCTCCATCTCAAGCCTGGAAGAAGATCCATATCTAACGAGCACCCCTTCGGACTGTTGACAAAACTGAAGGACTTTTAGAGTGCATCTCTCACTTTTCCGATTTCACGGGTTGTAAACAGTACTTTCAATTACTCAAGGTGGTGATTTGTTTGCCACAAGCTCAGGCAATGTTATCACAAAGTTTTCTGGGTTGAACCACAATGGTGCCAACTCTAAGAATGCTGCGGGATTGGTCCACTTGGAAGTAGGAACTTTTGGCTCACTGGCTCCCCATCTCCAGTAAGATCCTGTTCCGTGGAGTCCGGAGCGCGCCCATAGAGAGTCCATGGACCGAAAAGATATCCCCCTTGTTTTGCATTTAAGCTAGGCACCTGACCTGCAGATAAGCATTACACCCGAATGAGACCTAGGAGTAGACGAGTCTCTGCACTTCTGCCCACTTGGCACCAAGAGCTTTCTCCTTGTCACAAAGCTGGAGTGAGAAACACACCGGGGCCTGGCGGGCAGATGCACCTGATGAAGCAGAAAATGAAGGTTTTGGTTTATTAACGCATAAACGTAGTGCTGAAATAATCATGTGTGACATTAACCGAATTAATTAAGATTGTACGGGGACAAAATGTGCCCTCAGAGTAGTTTGCCGACATTTATACGCGTGCTTTATATAACGTGGTGTATTAGAATTGCACTAATCCGACATAATCATAAACGTGTGCTACGATTTGCTTATTTGAAATGCCTTAGCTTAGCATTACTATAGCGGAGGCTTTGGCCTAGTTGTCTGGTCTCACGGTTTAGATGTTCGTATTTTTCCACTGTGCTATTAAACGTGTATTTCTGCTTGAAGCTGTACTTTTCCACAGAGACTGTTCACATGCTTATCTTAAAGTTGGTGCCAGCATGGCATATTTTCTCTTTAATTCAAGGTCGGCTTGCAGGTGCGGACAATGGAGGCTCTGAGAGTAAGCTAATCGAGAAACAATGTTGCAACTTGTGTACCCATCTCCAAGGATAATGTATGCTTAAGTAAAAGCTTGAGAACTGTCGTTTTTGATTGGTCAATTTGAAGCTAACCTATGAACCCTCCAATGGAGACCCTACAGGACTTGAACTGTTGTCTATAAAACCCAAGTGCGCGAGAGGGAAGCTCTCTCTATCTTCGGACATCCCGCCATTTTGACTTCGTAGCTACTATGACCCATTTTGCTGCGACGCCATTTTGAGAGACTTTGATGCTTTCTCTAATCGAGAGAAAGAGACTTTAATGATTCTTGCCCTAGAGACTTTAACTTTGATTTGCCCCTTTGCATGAAGTAGTAATCTTATCTTGCCGCCGTGAGGCAATTGCCCCTTCACCCCTGCCCCTTTTGTCCCGGCCCTATGCTGATCGAGAAACGATACCTGTGAGACGAAGAGTTCATTGATTGCTGATCGGAATTGGTAATTATGAAAGGAAATTGTAAAATTGCATTGTGTTTCTTTTAGGTAACCAACTGCTGATTTTGATAAGGACCCTAGCTAGGAGTTTTCCAAATTGATGTTACCAAATTGTTTTTGCATGAAGTCCCACATGCTGATGCTAATTTGAGGTTAGACGAGGGTTCCATATGCCGCACGATGCAATTTGAGATCTTGTTATGCTGACTAAATGTACGCAATTAGCCCATTACAGATTATCGTATTAGTGCTTTGCATTGCCACTATCGAATGCCTTGTGATTCAAATGCTACATAGATTACACTTGTTTCGACGATATGGACAGCTATTAATGTTCATTTATGTTTATCATTTGGTGTTGAGACACATCTATATCGTGCTAGCTTTGTTAATATAGGGAAATAAATTCACTAACTTTGCAATAAACTGGTGTGGTTATTCCTGACTGAAAGGTCAGGGTTCGCCGAAATGTATTCTGGATTAATCATTAAGTGTTATGTTGATCAAGGTATTGCTTATGTACGTTATTGATTATTGATTTGATGCGATTGATCGATTAAGAGTACAGAGAGTTCCCACTTAGTCAAAAGATTCATCGACCTAAAGAGCATCCGAACGCAGGTAAATTGGTACCACGTTCCGCTCTATCAGTAGATGGTAGCAGAGGACGGTTACGTCTTTTGGGACCCTGTACCATTAGAGTACATGGTGTCGAACTAATGGTTTCGTCTTTTGGGACCCTGTACCATTAGAGTACATGGTGTCGAATTAACGGTTACGCATTTTGAGACCCCATTCGAAAAGTTGAATTAGATTTTCTTGGATAAAACTGATTGACAAGATGATGATGGGCTAGGTCCACCGCGACTTTCCCGGGATCTCGAAGCTTGCGAATGGAGAGAAAGGAGATGTGGAAACAGCGTTGGCAGTACTAGTGATGGTATGAGTGAAGTTAGGGTTTTGCGCTTGCACAGCTTATTGCCGCAGAGTGTGTGAAAAGGTTGTGAGGATTTTTCTTTTAAGGATAGCGGAGGTGCGACTCCGAGTGTAGAAGTAGAGAAGTCGTCGAACTTCATGGAGATAGCGGAGGTGCGGCTCCGAGTGTGAGAGTAGGGAAGTCGTCGAACTTCATATGCGTCTGGCGCTTTGTGCATAAAAAGGTCCACGTGGTTGTTGTTGTTGAGACGGGCCCTGCGAGGTCAAGAGACTCCGGAGTATGTTGCTCCATGTTGTGGTCTGGGCGGTTTAGTAGGTTGATCGGGCGTGGTCAACGAGTGGGTACGTGTGTTAGGGAGTGAAAGAAACTTCGACTTCGGGCTTTGACAAGATTCTAAGTGCACTAGAACAGATCATTGACAAGTTGAGAGTAGGTCTGCGGGTCAGATTTGCTTGCGAATGTGGGGACTGAGAAAGACGGAATAGCGGCCGAGGCTGGTGAAAGAGATCGAATAGTGGCCGAGGTTAGTGAAAAGTCCCTAAGGTCCTGAAGCGATTGTGTTACCCTTCCTGTAGTAAACCGACAGATCTGTTTTAGTTTTTGGTAGCTCGCGATACATGCAAAAAGTTGTTACGGGAGGAACTGAGTGAAGGAGGACTAGCCGCGAGGCTTTGTCAGCCGCAGTGTGTGTGAGTGTGACGTCACTAAGAGCCACGCTGGGATAGGTTGGTTGGAGAGAAGGGTCACGCACGGATTGGACGCAGTCCGTGGCACTCGATTGGAAGGGGAAAGGCAGGTGAAGAGTATTCCGGGAATTAAAGTCACCTATTGATTACAAATTTTGTGGAATAAAAGTGACCTATTGAGTATAAACTTTGTGAATTAAAAGACGAGAAATGAAATTCCTTAAAGCATTCAGGAGCGCGATGAAGGGAGAGTCATACATTAAAGCGAGCGTAGGAGAGGAGACGCCGCCCGAGGGCACACCAGCTTACATTGTAATGGAGGAAAAAGGGGTAGCTCCGTGCCTTTGGCTAAAGCAATGGCACAAGTGGACAGAGAAACATGGGAGCGTAGCATTCCCGATACATGGGACATTCAATATAAGGGTCCTAGAGAATTTGAGATTCACGATGTATGACATGAAAGTACCTCCAAGGCCAGCACAGTTTGAGGCTCTAGCAATATGGGAACTCATGGCTAGGCAGCAACAGAAAAACAAGTTTGAAACAAGGATGAGGAAGGTAGAAAAGACACTAGCGGATGCTAGGTGGGATAATGCGCAGAAGGTGTGGAGGTCAGATGTATTGCAGGGAATAAAATTGTTCCCCGCAATTACTAAGGATGAAGAGGAGACAGGTAAGAAAGCTACCTGTAAGACAGACAGGAAGTGTTCCAAGGACAGAGAGGACGAGGAAAAGTTGAGAAAAGAAGAGGAGTTAGAGGATGAGGAGTTGATAATGGAGTTGTTGAACGACCGTCCACCACCTTATGCAGAGAATGGACAAGGTCCAAGTACCAGTTCTGCCCCTCCGGCATCGGTACAGAACAGTGAGACGCAGAATACAGGAGTACCATCGGGATCTAAGGATCCGAGCTTACTACTCACCCCACAGATACCGCAGGTTAGGAGAATGTATCCAGATGTGCCCGTGTTGAAACCAGCAGAACACTATCAGCCGCAGATGCCAGGGTACTACAGCAGTGATAACAGTGGAGGAATGATTCTAGATCCGACGTAAGGGGCGTACAGAATGGTTACAACCCAACGATGGCACAAGCTGAATCAACTCAGTTTATGATGCCTCAAAAGCAGATGCAGGGAGGAAATGTTCATGCTCAAATGACGGGGAGTCAGATGGGCATGCCGGCAATGATGGCCCATAATATGGGGATGAACATGCCTCAGAATATGGGAAATGGGCAGAATCCCGATGCAATATCGCTGCCCATTACTGTAGGTCCAGTGGTACCTTTGTATAGTCAGTCTAACTTAGGTATGAGCAGTCAGGGACAAATGCTGCAGAATGGGACAGAAAGAAGGTGCATAGAAAACATTCCAGGGATAACTCCGATAGCGACTCAGCCAACTGGGTGTGGGTCCCTGATGGAATTTAGTCCCGTATGTGCTCAGTCTACACTGGTGAGGTCGAGCCCCCCACTGATAATACCATTAACATCGAACACTGAAAAGTTGCCGCAACCATCGATGGCAGTCGATGTGAATGCTACACTGATGGGGGTAAATGCGCAACAGCTGACACAGTGGTTCAACAGTCTAAATTCCACACAAAGTTCAGACAGTGGGAAAGGAGACGATTACTTGAGCAGGATGAGGCTGAACATGGAAGCACAAGAATTGGTGGAAGGGAATATGGGTGTGAACAGGTTAGAATCCTACACGGAAGAGGAATTGAGGTATCTATGTCCAAAGATCACGAAAGAGGTAAACAAGGTACATAAAAGTTTGCAGGAAGTAGCAGACAGGAACGGGATTGACATAGGCAAGACGAAACACTTGAGCAGGAGCTATAGGTTGGATTTTGGGACCACAGATTTTGAACACATGAGATCAGCAGGCATGAAGGCACACCTTAGAGAATTGTTGCAGAGTGCCCAAGTGTGGAGGTGCTTAGACAAGTGGGAAAGCAGATGGGTAAAGAGGAAGGATAAGAGGAGGGACAGTGTTACAGAGCATAATGAGAAAAGACCGCAGAGCAGCGAAACAGTAACCATGTTACCAATGAGGGAGACAGCAGGGGGAAAATTAGTACATGTACCATGGCACAGGAGCGATATTCAGTCTTTTACGAATGATTTTCCCAAACTGAGGGAGAAGCCGATCGAATGGTATCAACAGACTGATAGGTTTGTGAAGCTTGCAAAATGTCTCTGGGAAGACCTGAACACTTTATTCGAGATTGTGGTTCCGGCAGATTTGTGGGAGGATTGTAAAAGAGCTGTAGGTTGGCCGACAAGCGAACCAGAGAGAGACAGAGAGACGGGTGCACCATCACCTATGGTGATGTGTCTGTACTATAAGGTGATTGAGCATTTGAAGACAAAGGTTGCCGCGAAAAATGTGGATTGGCAGAAAATTGATCGAACTGCCCAAGAGGCTAAAGAATCGATTCATAGTTACTATGAAAGGTTGTTGAAGGCGTTCAAGAATTACAGTGGCACGGAAGCAATCGAGGCGAAGGATATGCTTCATTTTGTGTTCAGATTTGTGGAAGGGCTGAGACCAGAGATAAGTCAGATGATAAAATCGCATTTGATCTGCTGGCAGTCGAAACCGATTGATGAAGTCTTGACTTATGCGAAATACTGTAGCGACGAAATTGAGGTGAAACAGAAAAAGCTGAAAGAGAAGGTGATGATGATGCAGCTTAAGGCGGCTCAGACAGGCTTGCAAGGACTGCAAGGGTTGCCAGGGATGCAAGGGTTCCAACAGCAGGTACCGCAACAGCAGCCGCAGTTGCAGGGAGGCATGGTGTTTCAGCAACAGCAGCCGCAGTTGCAAGGAAACATGGCGTTTCAGCCACAGGGCAGAGGTAGAGGAGGTTTTGTGAATAATGGTCCGATTTGAACACTGTTGTGACAGGTGTGCAGGCAATGAAGAAAGTGATGCCGTGTCACGCGTGCGGAAACGTAGGTCATTGGAAACGCGAGTGCCCGATGGTGGTGCAGGAAGGCGCAGGTGCAGGTGTAGGTGTTGGTCAGCAAAACAATGATGTCAATGCATTTCAGACAATGAGAGGACCGAAAATGAGAGGTCTAAACCCAAATTTTCAGACCATAAACCAATTGCAGGGATTACAACCTATGCAGCCGCAGCAGGTGCAGATGCCCCGTGTGCAGATGACGCAAATGCAGCCGATGCAACAGCAGTTACCTATGGTACCTAATCAGCAAATGCAAATACCTTTGGCACCAATGAGTCAGCAGCAAGTGATGGTTCCTCCACAGGTAACGGGTCAGGTAATGAGTACAAACGGCACAGTACAACAGTTCCCATTACATAGTGAGAGTGGAATAAACAATGTATGGGAGAGTGAAAGCTCAGAAGAGGAAGGAGATTGTGTGCTTGCGGCATCTCTAGAAGTTGATCAAAGGGGTCCGTACGTAGAAGGAAGAGTAATGGGTCATCGCGTCTCATTCCTGGTTGACACGGGAGCCACACGTTCAACTGTTAAGAGCAGCGAAGTACCAAATTTGCCACTCTCAGGGAGGACAGTTCAAGTGGTGGGAGTAGCAAACAGGCATCTGACGAACCCAATAACAGATCCGATACCAGTCAACATTGGTAACTATCAAGGGGTACATCAGTTTGTAGTATGTGACTCAAGCCCGATTGCACTGTTAGGAAGAGACCTATTGTGCAAGTTGGGTTGTTCGATAATGTGCTCGAACGAGGGAATAACAATACAGACGAGCAGTGATGGGGAAGAAGAGGACAGTGTAGAGGGTGATGAGATAGAAACAGTTGACGAAGAGTATCCTCTGATTTGTCTTTTACCAATGATAACTGAAGAAGATATCCCAGCAGAATTACGGGAAACAGTCGGAAAGGAAGTGTGGGACATGACAGGGAAAGAGGTGGGATTGATGAAAGGAGTAGAACCAGTAAAAGTGATGGTAAAGCCCAATGCGATCTTTCCCCAGACCCCACAATACCACATGCCACAAGATACCCTCATGAAAGTTGCCCAACTTATTGACGAATTCGTGAAGCAGGGCGTACTGAAAGAAGTATTAAGCAGCCCATGTAATTCACCGATAATGGGACTAATAAAGCCAAGTGGGAAAGTCCGACTTGTACAGGATTTGAGAAAAATAAATGACATCATAATCAAGTGCTGCCCTGTCGTACCGAATCCGGCTGTGATAATGTTTCAGATCCCTTGCGAAGCTGAGTGGTTCTCAGTCATCGATTTGTCACAAGCATTCTTTTCTGTGCCTCTTCATGAGGACAGCCAATTTCTCTTTTGTTTCAAATTCCTAGACAGAGTATACAGTTGGTGTCGAATTCCTCAAGGGTTCTCTGAGTCACCGTCGATATTCAATCAGGTTCTAAAGAAAGACTTGGAAGAGTTAGAGTTGCCATTCGAGTCAACCTTAGTACAGTACATTGACGACTTACTGGTTGCATCAAGGACAGAAAGTGGCTGCACAGCCGATACCATTGCTCTGTTGAACCATTTGGGAGGGAATGGACACAAGGTGTCTCCTGCCAAACTGCAGTTCTGTCAGAAGAAAGTGAAATACTTGGGTCACCAGATAGAGAAAGGGTCACGGAAAATAATGAAGGAAAGAATTACCAGTGTACTTCAAATGAGTCCACCAAAGACAAGGAAGGAGGTGAGGAAGTTTTTGGGAATGGTGGGATACTGCCGCCAGTGGATTCCCAACTTCTCGTCTCTAGCAAAGCCTCTACTGAAATTGACCCAGAAGGATGCCTTGGATCAGATCGAACTGAAAGGGGATGAGATGGATGCTTTTGTTGAATTAAAGGAGTGCATGTGCAGGGCTCCAGCTTTAGGTATGCCTGATTACACGAAGCCTTTCACATTGTTTTGCCATGAACGTGATGCATGCTCTTTGTCTGTCTTGACCCAAGCCCATGGTGGCGTAAACAGACCAGTAGCGTATTTTTCAGCTACTCTGGATCCGGTTGCAGCAGCACTCCCAGGGTGTTTGCGCGCCGTAGCAGCAGTTGGTATCAGCCTCACTCAGAGTGAAGGAATAGTGATGGGACACCCAGTAACAGTCATGGTCCCTCACTCAGTTGAGATACTTTTGACCCGCTCCCGAACGCAGCACATGACTGGAGCAAGACTCACAAGGTATGAAACGACTATTCTGGGCTCACCGAATGTGCAGCTGAAAAGGTGCACTACGTTGAATCCAGCTACCTTGCTTCCTGGAGAACATGCTGAAATTGAGAACGCTGAAGACGTCGAGCATGACTGCCTTCAGGTGACTGAATTTAGCACAAAACCCCGACCGGATATCAAAGATACAAAACTTGATGAAAATGACCAAATTCTTTTTGTTGATGGTTCATGTCTAAGAGATGGGGTGGGAATTTTGAAAGCAGGATATGCTGTATGTACTGTGACAGGGGTCTTGGAAGCGGGATGGCTCCAAGGAGTCTATTCTGCACAAGTAGCAGAACTTGTAGCCCTTACTAGAGCATGTCAATTGTCTGCATTGATGAAAGTCACCATTTACACTGATAGCCAATACGGGTTTGGGATTGTGCATGACTTTGGACAACTGTGGTTACAGAGAGGTTTCCTGACTTCTTCAGGATCCCCAGTGAAAAATGGGGAGAGAATAAGGGAGTTGTTACATGCCATTCAAGTGCCAGCTGAAGTTGCAGTGGTAAAGTGCAGTGCTCACACGAAAGGACAGGACTATGTGTCTCTGGGAAACGCCTATGCAGATCAAGTCGCAAGATTTTGCGCTTTGAACTGTATATTGCTAAGGGATGATTGGAATACAATAAGTGAACCAGAACTCGAACCAGCTGAAGCATTTGCCTTGAAGGTCGTAGATACAATAGAAGAACTAAAAGCACTACAAAGTAATGTCAGGGAGGATGAAAGAGATTCTTGGATTAAATCACAATGTATAAAGAGACAAGACGAGCTATGGGTTTCACATGAGGGAAAATTTGTTCTGCCAAATAGTCTCTTATCACAGCTTGCGCGGTTCTATCATGGGCAAGCTCACCTAGGGAGAGATGCCATGATAAGATTGTTTAAAACTGATTGGTTTAACCCCAGATTTCGTCAAGCTGCAGAAGCAGTTTGCCATCGATGTGTCACTTGCCAACAGATGAACCCAGGAAAGGGGACGGTTGTGAACGCGAGTCACATTGGTAGGGCAAGCGGTCCTTTTAGTCGTATGCAGATGGACTTCATTGAGATGCCTGTGCATGGAGGTTTAAGATATGTGTTGGTGATTGTGTGCATTTTTAGTCATTGGATTGAGGCATACCCCACACGTAGAAATGACAGTCTTACAGTTGCCAAGCTATTATTGAGGGAGTTAATACCACGTTTCGGATTCCCGATCTCTTTAGAATCAGATAGGGGAAGTCACTTCAATAACGAGGTGATGAAGTTACTTTGCGAAGCACTGAACATTGAGCAAAAGCTGCACTGTAGCTATCGCCCTGAGGCATCAGGACTGGTGGAGCAGATGAATGGTACGCTGAAATCAAGAATGGCAAAAATATGTGCATCAACAAATTTGAAATGGCCTGACGCATTGCCCTTAGTGCTAATGTCAATGAGAAACACTCCTGATAGAAAAACTGGACTGTCTCCGCACGAAATTCTCATGGGCAGGGCTATGAGACTTCCTGCAGTTCCCGCAAACATGCTTTTGAATATTACAGATGATATGGTGTTAGACTACTGCAAAGGTCTGGCTGACGTGGTTCGCTCTTTCTCTCACCAGGTGGAAGCGACCACCTTGCCACCGATCCAAGGTCCAGGACACGCACTGAAAGCAGGTGACTGGGTCGTGATAAAGAAGCACGTGAGGAAGTCGTGTCTGGAACCCCGTTGGAAAGGCCCTTTCCAAGTGATCCTGACGACAACTACCGCTGTGAAGTGCGCGGGGGTTCCCAACTGGATTCACGCCAGTCATACAAAGAAGGTGTTGTGTCCCACAGATGAGGAAGTTGAAGCGCTGAAATTACCAGTGCCTGATAAAACGGTGCCGAGTGCTGAGACAGAACAAAAGCGAACTGAAAGCGAACAAGCAACAGCAGAAGAAAAGGAGATATTATTGGAGAACGAAGAGTCCGACTCACTTGGGGAAGACCAAGGAGAAAGTTCAGACAGCGACGACGAAGCTGCAGGTGACAAAGAGCGTGAAGCCGCTGAGGGTAGCAAAAAGCCTGAAGCAGCTGAAGGTGACAAGGAACCTGAAGCAGCTGAAAGTGATACAGAGCCTGAAGAAAGTAACGGTGACGAAGGGCTCGAAGAGAGTGAGAAGGCAGGAGAGCCTGAGCAGAAGGGGGCTTTCCCAGAAACAGACGATACAGAAAAAGAGAAGGAAAACGTGACTGATTCTCCTGAAGGTGGGGACAAAGAAGAGCAGAACGAAAAAGCTCAAACCTCTACAGAACAGATCGCAGGTCCATCAAATGGACACGGTGCAAAAAGAAGATTAAGTATCTCACCGATAAAAGAAAAGGGTAAAGAAGGTTTGAACGAAGGAGGAAGGCCGAAAGTGAAAGAGAAAAGAAAGGAAGTGACTGTCGTGGAACAATCGTCAAGTGAAGAAAAAGACTTGGCGAAGGAGGAGAGTGCCAGCGAAGCAGAATCGAAAAGAGAAGCAAAATTGAAAAGGAAAAGGATACCAAACAGGAGGTATTCCGGTCCTGAATGGGCATATGCAGTAAACGATGATTGGACTGATGAGTTTGTATCTCTAAGCATCGAGAACGAAGAAGAAGAAGAGATACCAATAGAAAAGAAAAGTTTCATAGACTCTGTTGATTGAAACAGTAGTAAATGGTATTGCTTGCTGCAATCTAACGTGAGACAAACAACCAGCTGAGACATTGCTAAACCGAATTGAGACAAATGCTGCTAACCGATAAGTGACTGGCCTTTTAAAGAAGACGGTGTGAACATTGTGCTCGTTCAGCTTTGTAACTGAATTGCTAAGTAGTTTCATTTATAAGTGCTTCTAGCTCTCTGATTCTATACAGATCATGCCTGGGTACGCTATGCAAAACAATAGAAAGAAGTATTGTAAATACGTTTGTATAGGCTTGGTACTAACATGTGTACTAATAATAATGGCAATTGTATTTGGAATGCATGGGAAGGGTGAGAAGGAAACTATTGCTGCTTCTACTATTGTTCCTATTACTGTCACTGAACTAACCCCATTGAAAAGACTAGCACTGGATGAGAGGCTCTTGCATGATAAGAAAGAGCTTTCGTATAACGTTTTCTATCGCTTACTAACAGAGTATGTTGAGACTATGGATGCGAAGGATTGTTATGTGTGTACCCAGATACCGACATCAGTAAAGGAAGGGGTGACTTATAACCACATGCCTCTTACATATGGGATTACATGTAGTATAGTAATGTCTAGGTTTTATGGTCAATCTAACATACAGTATTTTTTCTCAAATTATGATGTTACCTTTGCTTATGTTCCTATAATAGCGCAGCTAAGCGAGACTGCAAAATATTGGGATTACAAAATTATGAGGGATTTTTTCGAGCCAATGCAACCTTTTGAAACGGCTCATGCTCATAGGGAGAACCTTACTTGCTCCGTCTCTGCTGTAGAAATAAGCTTTTTAGATCGCACAGATGATAGAAGGGCTCAAATGAAGGCGAAATTAGAAAAAGAACTGCATAAGAGGACTTCAGTAGATAATTATGACTTTGCTGCTATAAAGACACAAGGGAAAATTGCTTTAGATGCTTGGCATGTAGGGAAATTTTGTATATATCGAGGTGAATCTTATTACGACAATATTTTTGTAGGAGCGAGTGAATGCAAACATACGTTTATCTTTAAGGCCAAATGGACATTCATGATGGACGGACTTGACCCTGTCATTCCAGGGGTGTATTACATTTGTGGGCATAATGCCTATTATCGTCTTCCAAAGGGATGGTGGGGAAGATGTTATTTGGGTATAGTGTTTCCAAAGGTTTATCAACTGGATGACATATCGATGATTGAAAAGACACCTGGATCCCATCGTATCCAGAAAAGAGAGACCGCAGCTGCTGTGGTAGGTGATATATTTGGAGCCATGATTCCTTCATTGGGAGTTGTGCTGAATTCCATCAAAATAAGAAAGTTGTCTACTATAGTGGATAACATGTTGACAAAGTTTTCAGGAGCTATAATCCTGATGGATGCTGAACTTGCAGCGGAAAGAGCTATGACTCTTCAAAATAGGCTTGCTTTAGACATTCTTTTAGCAAAGGATGGAGGCGTTTGCAAAATGATTGGTGCACGTCACTGCTGCACCTATATACCTGATAATAGTGTGAAGATTAAAACTATGCTTGCTAATCTAACAAAAGAAAGTGCAGATTTGAAAGAACTGAAAGAACCAGGAGTGTGGGAGAAGGTTGGAAAGGGACTTGCTTCAGTGGGACATTGGATTGGGGGAATTTGGAATGGAATATTATTGAAAATAATAGAAGGAATATTAATAGTGATAATTTGTGTATTAGGAATTTGGGGAATAAAAAGGGGAATAATAATGATTATGGAGAGAATTAAAAGAAGAAAGGAGGAGAAAATAATGAAAAGAATGGCAGAAGAATACAAAGAGCAAACTAGGGGAACTAAAAGGAAAAGGGAGCTGACAGAATTTTAATGGGATAAAATTTGTGGGCTAAATTTGTGTGATGACAAGTAGTCATCAGAGGAGGGATTGATGAAGCAGAAAATGAAGGTTTTGGTTTATTAACGCATAAACGTAGTGCTGAAATAATCATGTGTGACATTAACCGAATTAATTAAGATTGTACGGGGACAAAATGTGCCCTCAGAGTAGTTTGCCGACATTTATACGCGTGCTTTATATAACGTGGTGTATTAGAATTGCACTAATCCGACATAATCATAAACGTGTGCTACGATTTGCTTATTTGAAATGCCTTAGCTTAGCATTACTATAGCGGAGGCTTTGGCCTAGTTGTCTGGTCTCACGGTTTAGATGTTCGTATTTTTCCACTGTGCTATTAAACGTGTATTTCTGCTTGAAGCTGTACTTTTCCACAGAGACTGTTCACATGCTTATCTTAAAGTTGGTGCCAGCATGGCATATTTTCTCTTTAATTCAAGGTCGGCTTGCAGGTGCGGACAATGGAGGCTCTGAGAGTAAGCTAATCGAGAAACAATGTTGCAACTTGTGTACCCATCTCCAAGGATAATGTATGCTTAAGTAAAAGCTTGAGAACTGTCGTTTTTGATTGGTCAATTTGAAGCTAACCTATGAACCCTCCAATGGAGACCCTACAGGACTTGAACTGTTGTCTATAAAACCCAAGTGCGCGAGAGGGAAGCTCTCTCTATCTTCGGACATCCCGCCATTTTGACTTCGTAGCTACTATGACCCATTTTGCTGCGACGCCATTTTGAGAGACTTTGATGCTTTCTCTAATCGAGAGAAAGAGACTTTAATGATTCTTGCCCTAGAGACTTTAACTTTGATTTGCCCCTTTGCATGAAGTAGTAATCTTATCTTGCCGCCGTGAGGCAATTGCCCCTTCACCCCTGCCCCTTTTGTCCCGGCCCTATGCTGATCGAGAAACGATACCTGTGAGACGAAGAGTTCATTGATTGCTGATCGGAATTGGTAATTATGAAAGGAAATTGTAAAATTGCATTGTGTTTCTTTTAGGTAACCAACTGCTGATTTTGATAAGGACCCTAGCTAGGAGTTTTCCAAATTGATGTTACCAAATTGTTTTTGCATGAAGTCCCACATGCTGATGCTAATTTGAGGTTAGACGAGGGTTCCATATGCCGCACGATGCAATTTGAGATCTTGTTATGCTGACTAAATGTACGCAATTAGCCCATTACAGATTATCGTATTAGTGCTTTGCATTGCCACTATCGAATGCCTTGTGATTCAAATGCTACATAGATTATACTTGTTTCGACGATATGGACAGCTATTAATGTTCATTTATGTTTATCATTTGGTGTTGAGACACATCTATATCGTGCTAGCTTTGTTAATATAGGGAAATAAATTCACTAACTTTGCAATAAACTGGTGTGGTTATTCCTGACTGAAAGGTCAGGGTTCGCCGAAATGTATTCTGGATTAATCATTAAGTGTTATGTTGATCAAGGTATTGCTTATGTACGTTATTGATTATTGATTTGATGCGATTGATCGATTAAGAGTACAGAGAGTTCCCACTTAGTCAAAAGATTCATCGACCTAAAGAGCATCCGAACGCAGGTAAATTGGTACCACGTTCCGCTCTATCACACCCACTGCAGGATGGCCCTCTGACGCCCACTCAGGAGTATCGAAGCTTAACTACAGCCCATATCACGTACTCCCCCTGCCAAAGCTAGCAAAAGTGGCGCTTATGGGGGAGGCGCTCAGAAGCTGATAGTGTCAGGGGGTTCCACAGATTGGGGGTTGATGCCTCAAGTGACTGATCATCATACTTGTGTCATCTCAATGATTCTTCCTGGATCCGGTGAGAAGAGGAGGCAGTAATCGCAGACATTAGAGCCTTTGTACATTAATGTCCTACAAACAGCAGCTTGATTTTTCAGCCACTGCTACTAATCAGTGGCGTAGCGTGGGGGGTGCAGGGGGGCCGGCCGCACCGGGCGCAACATCTTGGAAGAGACTAAATCCACGGGTTAGGGGGCGCAAATTACTTGCCTTGCCCCGGGTTAGGGGGCGCAAATTACTTGCCTTGCCCCGGGTGCTGACAACCCACGCTACGCCACTGCTACTAATACATGGGCTTTCTTAGAAAGCAAAATGCAAAACGATGTAGGAGTTTCAGTAAATTAGACGGTGGTCTCTGCCTAATTTAGGGATCAGAGAATTCTGGTCTTGCCATGTTTAATTCAATGGGATCACCATGAATCGAAACACATCAATGAGCAGACCCTGACTTCCAGTTTAGTTTAGTCACCAAAATCTAATATGAATGTAAACTGGACAACAATCCTCAGCAAAATGCTGGGCCTTTGAGGACACCATTCACTCGAAATGGCAAACCATGTAAAACACAAGTAAGCCAATGGCTGAAGAGAGCTGGTCTAAAACCCACTCCTTCTGTACTTATTGTACTGTTTTGAAGAACTGATGATATGGGGTCTGTGGCACAGCGGAAGGTGTTTGCGGCCATCTTTAATGAGCAGGCATGGCACTGCAGCAAAGGGTCTAATAGGCAGTGCCATGGAGAGCACCACAGTACACAAGAATTTGCAAGTGCCAAGAAGAGGAAAGGTAAGGCACTAGTGTCACTTGCGGAGAAATACTGTTTGGATGTAAGTGAACTGCAGGCATTGTACTATAATCGATTGTGCTTTACTTAATATAGCGCTTTATATCTCTGACAGGACGGATAACTGTACTGGAGATGGATGGCATGCTACTCGTGGTTGAGAGCAGGTGGGTTTGTAGAATGGGGTATGTGGAAAGTGTGCTGAAATACAGCAATTGTTTTACAGTCAGCAGCAGGACACAACAGAACCCACAGCAGAACAACCAGGGTGGGGAACTGTCTCATTTCTTTTTAATGACTCTGGTGAAATTCGGCAACCAGAGTCTGGGTACATAAAACTATGGATTCCTAAACAGTACATATCACTTTGCCTGCAATGATGACTGTCCAAAGGTGTTAAAGTCTAATATCACAGGACAGACATTAGGACAAAGTAAAATCAAAGTTCTAGAGACCTTACCAAACGAAGTTCTCCATAGGGAAACAGGCACTGGCAAAGCCAATAGGACTCTCTCACCTATGAGGCCAGTGCTACAGTGGTGTAACAAAGGCCCCTGCATCCCCCCGGTGCGGGGGGCCCAGGAGGCCCCCTCTGCACAATACATTGTGCACAGGCGGCAGACCCCTGACTGCATCCAGGGGGATGGTGGGCCCCTCTAGGACTTCGCAGGGTACCACCCTCAAGTTTTGTTAGGCCACTGCAGTGCTCTTGACTTTGTCAATATTTAACCATGTTGTACAGCAGCATGGCTGCATTATAGCATGGATGAAAGTAAAAAAAAAAGAGCTATGATGCTGGTAGGGGAAGACAGAGGGCACTGAGGAAGCAACACAGAAACTGTTGGTGTTGGAAAAAAATAGCTATCATATTACCACCTTGCAACACTTATTTTGTTAGGTGGGGACAAGAAGCAACACAGGGAGGGAGAGAGCAGAGGCAAGCAACAACCCTGGAGTGGGGGCAAAGAACAACCCTCAGGTGGGAGGGCAGGGGCAAGCAACAATCCTCAGGGTGGGAGGCATTGAGCTGAAGGGGCAAGCAGCAACCCCCAGAGTGGGAGGGAGGCAGCTGAAGGGGCAAGGAGCAACCCCTGGCGTGGGAGGGAGGGAGCTGAAGGGGCAAGCAACAACCCCCAGGCGGTAGGGAGGGAGCTGCCAGGGCAAGCAGCAACCCCCGGGGTGGGAAAGAGGAAGTTGAAAGTGCAGGGAACAACTCTCGGGTGGGAGGGCAGGGGCAAGCAACAATCCTCAGGGTGGGAGGCAGGTAGCTGAAGGGTGCAAACAGCAACCTTCGGAGTGGGAGGGAAGCAGCTGAAGGGGCAAGGAGCAACCCCCGGGGTGGGACAGAGGAAGTTGAAAGTGCAAGGAACAGCCCACAGGGTGGGAGGAACGAAGCTGAGGGGACAAGCAACAAACCCTGGGCTGGTAGGGAGGGAGCTGACAGGGCAAGCGGCAACCCCAGGGGTGAGATAGAGGGAGTTGAAGGTGCAAGGAACAGCCGACGTAAGCTGAAGAGGCAAGCAACAAACCCCGAGGTGGGAGGGAAAAACTGAAGTGTCAAGCAACACCCACAGGGTGGGAGGGTGGGAGCTGCAGGGACAAGCAACAACCCCGGGATGGGAGGGGATAGTAGAAGGTGCAAGCAACAACCCCAGGGATGGGAGGGGAGAGCAGAAGGCACAAGCAACAACTCCAGAGGTGGGAGGGAGGGAGTAGAAGGGGCAAGCAACAACCCCTTGGTGGGAGGAGGGAGCAGAAGGGGCAAGCAACAACCCCTGGGTCGGAGGAGGGAGCAGAAGGGGCAAGCAACAACCCCAGGGATGGGAGGGGACAGTAGAAGGCGCAAGCAAAAAGTCCGGAAGTGGGAGGGAGGGAGCAGAAGGGGCAAGCAACAACCCCTGGGTGGGAGGAGGGAGCAGAAGGGGCAAGCAACAACCCTAGGGATGGGGGGATGGGAGAGTAGAAGGCGGAAGCAACAACCCCTGGGTGGGAGGAGGGAGCAGAAGGGACAAGCAACAACCCCAGGGTGGGAGAGGTTACAGGTGGGGGATACCAACAACAAGGAGGAGGAAGGGGGAGACCCAGCTGAAAAAGATGCACCCTAGGTTTAAGCACTCTACCAAAGAACAAATAGTGCCTACACAAAAATAAGCAGTGTAAGGACACAAGTAGTGCTTCCATGCTCCAGGTGAGAGCCAAACATGCAATGAGGAAGGCAGTCTATGGCTATTGACCAACAAGAAGCAAGCAAAGAGCGACAGTGAAACCGGCAAATGGTAAGCAATGAGTAGTCTCTAAGCACCCTGATAGGATATAAAAGGTCGCGAAGAGACAGCGTATTTGCTGCATTCTAGATGAAATCTAAAACGGTTTAAATTCCTATCTAGTAAACATTCCCACTTTCTTTCAATATTATAAACAAGTTGCTTTATATATATTTCTCTACTGTTATATATACTCTACTGTTATATATACTTAATTCAAAAACCTGTTATCGGTTACTTCAATGGAACTCGTTTATCAATTACTGGTAGATGAGAAGCTAAGCATGCCCTGCAATTATGCCAGCACGTGATCTTTAAGTAAGATACATATCTCTGCAGCAAGTGCATTACCAAACCCTTTCCCGTTGCCTGCTATTCACCTAGGTAGCAAATGGCAGACAATCTTGAACCCTGGGTAACTCAATTATGTAACTACATTTTTTACTCATTATCATTTCAGATGCCTATTTTGACATTTAAGAAAAGAAACAAAATAGATTTAATGACAATGTTTGGAGTTAAAACAGTGCTTCATGCATTAAACTCAGCATTAATGTGTTTGTATGGTGTAGGTATGCTCTGGGAATGATGGTGAATTTTCTCCGCGATGGCGTGTTTTACAATTTGAAATTATCAAAAGAGAAGAGTAGCAAACGTAAGACAAATGAAGGTTTCTTTGCCTCGAGCACCATCATTTGAGATAGCTTTAATGTTTACAAACAGCAAAAGATTTGGTGCCTTGGGTAGAATGCCTTCACAAAGGGACCGGAATCAACTCTGTTACACCCAACCCATCTCCAAGCAAAGGAGATCAGAGGCGTGTTAGGACAATATTGTGTGCCATCAAAGCTGGCCCGTCTGCCCAGAGTAGAGGAGCAGAAGGCTGGATGGAAGGAGCGAAAACCATAAGGCCGGCTTTCAAATTTAGACTCAATCTGAAGCAGATGCTACCTTCGGCTATTTCCAGGCCCCGGGAAGTATTCAATGCTGTCCATGTAATGAGGAGCAGATCACAACTTTTCAGCACTGCTGTTCATGTGAGTGAGTGTGATCACCTGCCAAGTAAAAGCATTACAGGGCAAACCACCCCGAGGAACAGTCAACTATCCCTGTGAAACAGCTGGTTCACTGTTTAATGTTCCAGACAATGGCCCAGATGTTCAGCTTCACCTGACTTAGAGACGTACCATCTGAACTCAAGGGAACCACATATAACACTCACTCCACTTGGAGACAACTCCACAACAAGGCCAAAGGCCAGGTGAGAACTCTGCCTTCTCTGTAATCTGGCAGGAGATAATTCAACGACTAGGTCTCTCGAAGTAAATGTTAATAGAGAAGAGAATGTTCTTTGTGCAAGCTGCCCTTGGTCTGTTTAAGTGGCAGTGCTGACATTCTTCAGCAGGGGTTAGCATTAAGGTTCTCCACCACTGGTTGGATCCAAAGAGGTGGATTGTATGGGAAGGACCCTGCGATTGGAGTGGACAGATTATTGGTCAGAAGAATGGATGAATCGGCCTGATGTCTGTCTGGACTGAACAATGAGTCGGTCTGGAAGAGAAAGCCAGAAGGAGGAAGGTTCTTCAGAGGCAGGTGGACCACTTCTCTAATGGTTCAGCCCTAGAGAAGGCGCCACTTTGGTGGCTCACTGCTGTTTTGAGTGGGACAGGATCCACGATTAGCCTGAGAACCTGATAGTCGCCTGCCCAGTTGCTGCTGGTGGCAGGTGCTCTAATGTGGCTTCATACCTAAACCATTCAGAGGGAGGGAGTAGCCTCAAAACGTCTGTATGACACAACCACGCATGACGGAACCACGCAGTCAGAACCGGTACTGCGTTGTTTCCACACATGCCTCTACAACAAATTTTGTTGTAAAAGCATGCTTAGTAAAGGCATATGTGGAAACTGCATGCGTGGTTGTGTCATACAACACCCCCCTTAACCTAAAAAACTTTCCCAACCACCCTCACCCGCCCTGAGGCCCAAAACTAGCCCACGCCTACCCCCCCAAAAAAAAAACCTGGCCCGTGTTTACATAAAAAAACTACCAAGAACCCCCATCCGCCCTGAGCTCTAAAGTCTTCCCCACCCCTAATAACTAAACTACAATGATACCCGCACCTGCCCCAGAGCTCTAGAATCTTCTCCCACCCTTAATAACTAAACTATCCCGTCACCCTCACCCACCCTAAGCCATAAAAAAAAAACTATCCTGACCCCTCTGCCCCTAAAAAATAAACAACCCCTCTGCCCCACTTACCTCACTGCGTCCTCTCCCGATCCACTAGACCGGTCTCTGCCTTTTCTCTGCCCTACCCACCCATTCGTGGTTAAGGCAGAGAAAAAGGCAGTCAAACAAGTGTTGTTCCACTTGCGTGGGAAACATCTGGGTTGTTTAGGACGCGTTGTTTAGGACGTTTCCCCCTCAAAATCAATGAAATATAGCTCTTCAGGATCCAGCAAGAAAGCAATAAGTGCAGGCATGCTGCATCACCGCAAAGCTTCACCAAACATGTCACGTAGTCTTGGAACTGGGTAGTCACCTACCTGTGTTCTGGGTGAGTGTTAACTGATATAACCTCAGTCCGACATATAATGTGAGCAGTCGCAGCTCACGCAAAGCAGAAGGGACGGGCAGCGCGCGGGGGGGATTAAATTAAAAATTATTTTAAAGATTTTATAAAACACTTACCTTACCGCCGCGCACTGCTTCGCCCCTCCGTCTCCCCACTGCGGGCAGGCACAGGCTGCCAGCCTGACCTGCGCCAGTCCTCACACTGTTCAGAGCAGCGTTAGGTTTGGCTGGGAGCACCCAGCCAGGGAGCTTCCAGGCAGGCTCTCTCCAACCCTGTAAGTAGGCTGGAGAGAGCCCTGTGCGTATGTGTGTTTGGCCGGCCTGAGACAGCCGGCCAAACACACATGTGCTCTGAGGAGGAGTGCACATTGGTGGTCACCCCGTGGCCCCATTCCTTTTCCCAAAAAATGATAATAAACACAGTTTATTATCGTTTTTTAAGAAAAGGTTTGCAGCTGCCACTGCTGGCGGGGACGACGCTCCGCAGCCCTCATAGAGGAGCCGCCCCTGAATGTGAGGTTAAGATTCTGGGTTTAGGATCCCCGAAGGACAATTCTGTACCCCCTCAATAATGAGGTACATTCCCCTCCGCTAGAAACTAGAGTTTCTAGAGTACAGGAGGCATAGCGACCAAGAGCGAGTGAGTACCCTGGGCAGCGCCTTAGGGTTAGACTCCAGAGGATTTAACTTTTGATCTTATCCCACTACTCTATCTTCTTAGCACAAGCAGAGGATGATAGAGACCTCGATGAGGAGATCTATTGGTGCAAGCTCTTTACGTATGTCGATAAACTCTGTGCAGAAGGTCTGGGTGGGCCCCAATCCTCCTAAAGTGATTTCCCCGTCTATATTTCCCATCATGAGAGAGTGTTGTCTGCACCGAATGCCTGTGACTCACCAATAAATAGTGTGGTTCGCCGAGTCTCTCTTCTCTGAGAAGGGTGGAAATCATAACACCAGGTGGAGGAGCTTTGTTTGGTTCTTGTTGGAGAAAATATTGCACTTCCATGTTGGCATGACCAGCCCACTCTTAACTTTAGTAGTTTTTAGCATTTGGTTCATCAAAGGGGATAATGAACTGCAGCCTACTTTGTGACACTCATTGTGAAAAGGATTAAGAGTTCCAAAAGAAAATATCAAATCAGCATGGGATCCTCATGGCCCCATATGTAAAAAAACCAAAATCGTGCCCGGGAGTCTCCACTGAAAAACTAATGGGAGCTTCACCATCGAGACTACCACACTGCTCCATCTCACCACACGTGACGTATGACGTTTGATTGCATACTGGAAATCTCATGAGATGTAGGCTTGCAGTGTCTCCCCAGTAGATAAGCACCTTCCACAAGGAAGTAATCTCATAACACTCACCTTCACAGCACTTCAGCACAAATCTGGGGGGCTTGCAGGAAAGGCCAGGTGATACCGTCAACACAGCACAAACTTCAGTCGTGGGAGTGCCACATAAAGGAAAGGCAAACCTAGAGGTATGAGTAAAGGGAACGTTCTTGTTTGTCTCAGTGCAGTGACTGATGCTTTGTGCACCCCGAAAATTAATTAAATTAGCCACAATAAAAATCATGTCCAATCCCTATGACCACAACTCCGGATTATCAACATTCAGTCTAGATAACAGCACAGGCAAAAAGGATAACGTCCCATAAACTGCATAAGCGATAAATTAGGAAGCTTTGCTTGTGCCTGGAAAGTGCTGAAAATCCTAAATATACCACCATCATGTGGCAGAAAAGTGACCAGGTCTAGGACTCAGACGTCTCAACCTAGAGTCACCATACCAACTATATTACAATCATAAGAGAAGTTGGGTTACAACCAATGGATGAATGAGGTATCGTAATACCAAAGTTTTAAAGATTCAGCTCTTGATCAAACAAGGTTCTGTAATGAAGACTGAGAAGACACAATGGGGGTCATTCTAAGTTTGGCGGGCGGCAGTCGCCGCCCGCCAAACTTACGCCGCCAAATGACCGCTCCGTGGTCAAAAGACCGCGGGGGCCATTCAGACTTTCCCGCTGGGCCGGCGGGTGCCCGCCAAGAGAGCGCCCGCCGGCCCAGCGGGAAAGGCCCTGCAACATAGAAGCCGGCTCCGAATGGAGCCGGCGATGTTGCAGGGGTGCGACGGGTGCAGTTGCGCCCGTCGCGATTTTCACTGTCTGCTATGCAGACAGTGAAAATCATGCTGGGGCCCTGTTAGGGGGCCCCTGCACTGCCCATGCCAGTGGCATGGGCAGTGCAGGGGCCCCTAGGGGCCCCAGGACACCCGTTCCCACCATCCTGTTTCTGGCAGTGAAAACCGCCAGAAACAGGCTGGCGGGAAGGGGGTCGGAATCCCCATGGCGGTGCTGCTTGCAGCGCCGCCATGGAGGATTCTCCCAGCCGGGGCTAATCCGGCGGGAAACCGCCGGACCCGGCTGGGTGACCGCAGCTTTACAGCCGCGGTCGGAATACCACATGATGCACCGCCAGCCTGTTGGCGGTGCTTCCGTGGACAGCCACCCTGGCGGACTATGACCGCCAGGGTTGGAATGAGGGCCAATGTCTCTTCCTTTCCAAGGTGCACTGGCACCAAGGCAGAACTCTTGTTCAAATCAAGAGGGGCTGGCGATCACAGGATGGATGGATCCAAGTAAATTTAGTGATCAGTTTGAGAGTGTTGGCAATTGTGCATGTAGAAACAGCACAACAATATGGAAGTGGGCAGTGATGCTCGGTTACAAAGTATGAGGCAGACGAGCCTTCTCTTTACATTATCGCACTCTATCCAAGTGCCACTTCACGGGCTCTCTGTGGAACCCATCATTCCCATTCCCATTGCTGGCAGCAAGGGCTGCAGTTGTGTTGGTAGGAACTGACCTACAGGTGGTCGAAAGTCCCTCAGCTACAAATACCTCATCCGTAGAAGTCACACACACACACACACACAATAACGTTCAAAGATGGTCCCACACATCCAAGAAGACGGATCACCGACCCTGCCTTTGTAGGTCAATAAAGGAAGTACGCATGAACACAAGCAGTAGGCCACTCATGTTTATCTACACAGACCAGATGGTCACTGTAAGGAAATGCCTCCTTGGCATGGTTAACCTCTGACTTTTTGCCTTTTGGTGATGTCAGTTATGATTGAAAGTGTGCTGGGACCCTGCTAACCAGGCCCCAGCACCAGTGTTCTTTCCCTAAAACTGTACCTTTGTTCCCACAATTGGCACAGCCCTGGCACCCAGATAAGTCCCTTGTAAATGGCACCCCTGGTACCAAGGGCCTTGATGCCAGGGAAGGTGTCTAAGGGCTGCAGCATGTCTTATGCCACAACGGGGACCCCTCACTCAGCACACGCACACTGCCTCACAGTTTGTGTGGGCTGGTGGGGAGAAAATGACTAAGTCAACATGGCACTCCCCTCAGAGTGCCATGCCCACCTCACACTGCCTGTGGCATAGGTAAGTCACCCCTCTAGCAGGCCTTACAGCCCTAAGGCAGGGTGCACTATACCACAGGGGAGGGCATATGTGCATGAGCACTATACCCCTACGGTGCCTAAGCAAAACCTTAGACATTGTAATTGCAGGGTAGCCATAAAGAGTATATGGTCTGGGAGTTTGTCAAACATGAACTCCACAGTTCCATAATGGCTACACTGAAATCTGGGAAGTTTGGTATCAACCTTCTCAGCACAATAAATGCACATTGATGCCAGTGTGGAATTTATTGTAAAATGCACCCAGAGGGCATCTTAGAGATGCCCCCTGAATACCAGTCCGACTCCTAGTGCTAGGCAGACCAGTATCTGCCAGCCTGGCACACCCAGACGAGTTTCTGGCCACATGGGGAGAGTGCCTTTCTCACTCTGTGGCCAGGAACAATGCCTGTACTGAGTGGAATTGCTTCTCACCTCCCCCTGCAGGAACTGTAACACCTGGCGGTGAGCCTCAAAGGCTCATGCCTTTTGTTACAGCACCCCAGGGCATCCCAGCCCGTGGAGATGAGCGCCCCTCCGGCCACTGCCCACACTTTTGGTGGCAAGGCTGGAGGAGATAATTAGAAAAACAAGGAGGAGTCACCCACCAGTCAGGACACCCCCTAAGGTGTCCTGAGCTGAGGTGAGGTGACCCCTGCCTTTAGAAATCCTCCATCTTGAGATTGGAGGATTCCCCCAATAGGATTAGGGATGTGCCCCCCTCCCCTCAGGGAGGAGGCACAAAAGAGGGTGTAGCCACCCTCCAGGACAGTAGCCATTGGCTACTGCCCTCCTGACCTAAACACACCCAGAACCCAGGAAATCAGATTCCTGCAACCTACACAAAGAAGGACTGCAGACCTGAAAGCCCTGCAGAGACGAGGGAGACGACAACTGCTTTGGCCCCAGCCCTACCGGCCTGTCTCCAGACTCAAAGAACCTGCTCAGCGACGCATCCAACAGGGACCAGTGACCTCTGAAGCGTCAGAGGACTGCCCTGAACTGAAGGACCATGAAACTCCTGAGAACAGCGGCACTGTTCAAAAACAGCAACAACTTTGCAACTTTCTTGCAACTTTCAAAGACTTCACTCTTCCCGCCGGAAGCTTGAGACTTCACACTCTGCACCCAACGCCCCCGGCTTGAGGTCCAGAGAACAAACATTGCAGGGAGGAATCCCAGGCGACTGCGACCTCGTGAGTAACCTGAGATGATCCCCCTGGACCCCCACCTCGACGCATGCAGAGAGGATCCAGAGGCTCCCCCTGACCGCGACTGCCTGGAACAAAGAACGCGACTGCCTGGACCAAGCGCTGCACCTGCAGCCCTCAGGACCAGAAGGAACCGAACTCCAGTGCAGGAGTGACCATCAGGCGACCCTCTACCTAGCTCAGTCGGTGGCTGGCCCGAGAAGCCCCCCTGTGCCCTGCCTGCACCGCTAGAGTGACCCCTGGGTCCCTCCATTAATTCCTATTGAAAACCAGATGCCTACTAAGCACACTGCACCCGGCCACCCCTGTGGCGCTGAGGGTGTGTTTTGTGTTCCTACTTGTGTCCCCCCCCCCGCCTATGTGTTCTGGGCCATCCTTTGGCCTCTGCACCTGACCAGCCCTGTGTTGCTGGTGCAGTGACTTTGATGTTGCCTTGAACCCCCATCGGTTGGCTGCCAATGCCCAGGACTTACCTGAAAAACTAACCAATACTTACCTCCGCCAGGAACTGTTGTTTTTTCACTGTGTCCACTTTTAAAATAGCCTATTGCCATTTTAACTAAAACTGTGTATGTTACTGCTCTAATTCAAAGTTCCTTACTTACCTGTGTGGAGTACTTTGCATTTTATGTATTTACTTCAAATCTTGAATCTTGTGGTTCTAAAATAAATTAAGGAAAGATATGTTTATATATAAAAACTATTGGCCTGGAGTTAAGTCGTGGAGTGTGTGTTCCTCATTTATTGCCTGTGTGTGTACAACAAATGCTTAACACTACCCTCTGATAAGCCTACTGCTCGACCACACTACCACAAAAATAGAGAATTAGTATTATCCAATTTTGCCACTATCCTACCTCTAAGGGGAACCCTTGGGCTCTGTGCACACTATCTCTTACTTTGAGATAGTATATACAGAGCCAACTTCCTACAGTCACCAGTTAAATGAGGAACCAAATTTGAGAAAAAAAAAAAAAACATTAAAGAAATTGTCAATTAAAAAAAGAAAAGTTGGAGGCGCAGATTTAATGGTTTGTTTTGGGTACCAGTCTCTGGCAGCTAGTCTATGGCCATTAAAGATAAACCCTGGTGCAACTGTACCATTTCTAGGGTTGGCATATGTTACAGGAAATCCCATGAGAACCATTGTCAACGGACAACAAGACACGAGAGCTCTGTGGCAGAGAGCAGACTAAACATTGGGGTTTAAACACACGCATGTCTGGAAGGTGACGTGAGCCCGAAATGAATATGAAATCTAAAGTTAAAACTAATCATTATATAAAAATAAAAGAGTTGCTTTTCCAAGAACTTAGAAGCAAGGTACCTTCATCATTGCTTCTGCCGCAGACCATGTAACAGGACCCTCTCCTCTTCAAGTAAGGGCCAGACTCTGTTTCGATAGCACATCTGGTCTCGTACAAATGTGCCGCACATTAGATGTGGGTGGGAAACAGGGCCTTGGCAATTGGTCCCAACACATAAAAAATGTGATTCAAAAGTTGTCTGCGGGTACTTTCCAGCAGCCAATCACCCACTTAGGCTGAAAAAACACTTTTCCTGCAAGTAGAGCCGTTTGATTAAAAACAGAGGCTGAAACATTTCAGAAAGTTCAACTCAAACAGCCTGTGGCGGCCTCCATTTGTTAAGGAGGAAGAGAAGAAACACGAGCAGGAAGGGAGATCTCTGTCACCAAATTGGTTATTTCATTCATTCTTGGAGTTTGGCCAAGTCTTGGGGCTTTCAACCACAACAGAGGAGGTTCCTCGACTGACAGCATAATATTTGTATTGTGGCCTTACCTAGAAAGTTGTGCTTAAAGTTTGCAGTTGTATGAGTCACCGGGCTTACGGAGGGGTGCGGTAATGTGGGCGAGACACTGTACTCCCAACCAAGAATTAAGCCTTCCAATCCCAGTTACGCCATGGAGGTGTTTGCGTGATCTCGAGCAAATTGCAATCCTACCAAGCCTCATTCTACCAGCGAGGTACCTGTAGCGTGGAGAGTAAAGGTAATGCCAAGATCCTAATAACGTGCAGGGGTGAGAGTGAACACATGGGGAAGAAGTTCAATTTCCAGCAGCTCTTCAAACATAAAACACACAGACTGTGCAGCTAATTGCAAGACAAATGTGTACAGCTCACATTCCCGCTGGCCATAAGACTCAGATATGGCCAACCAAAGTGGGTGTAACTACTTGAAAACATGGATTACTCCCAACAACCAAGTATGATGTGGTTCTAACCTAGGAGCAAAATATGTTCATTAAAACTATCACCCATGCTACTACCCTGTGGCTTCAATGCTACACAGCTCCTCTCCCAGTCGGTCAGTACCTACCACTAACAGCTCCAACAACCACAAAGTGCTACAAGTCTAACAAATGTTAGAAATGCACTTTATAAGTGCCCTTAGCATAAGAGATTAGCAAGGATGAAAAACATCATACATGTGATAGCATTTCAAACAATTATATCCATTGTGGAAAATGTGAAATCATTACACATGCCACACAAGTTCCGGAAGTGTTCATTCAGATGTGATTCAGCCGCTTAGTTAAAGACTGTGTGCGGGGATCTGCTTGGCATTACAGAAAGAGCCACAAGGCCTTTTTTCTCAAAATTGATTGTGTGAGTACATTCAAAATGCCAAGTGCCCTTGTGTCCATGGGTGCCACTGTGTCAATCCTGCTTGAACCATGCTTCTTCCCATTATGGAACATGATGTAGTCCAAGGGCCATTCCCAGAGAGTTGTAAAATGTGAAGATCATTGAAAGAATAATTTTACAGAAAGGGTTGTCTTGTCAAGGAAGAACCTAGGAAACTTCTGGGGCACCTTCAGCCCTCTGGGAAGACCAGAAAATTTGATTAGCGCATGCGTACTGAGCAATGAGCTCTTGAAAAGGAACCATTCAGGCGCCTTCAACGATCCACTAGTTACCAGCACCAGCTCAGAGGTAACCAGTAACACCACCTTGCTTCTTGAGGGTGTGCTACACACTACACTGTGGGCACATCGAACTGTGCACTCGGTGCAGGCTGCCTATTTGAGGGCAGCTTAGCCGCTTTGCACTGGTGCCCACTGCCTGCACAATCAAGTGTTTTGACAGTTTTTGTAAATTTGACCCAGTGTTCTAATCCCTACTTTTCCAAAGTCACAAACTTTGTGTTACATGATAAATTGGGCAATCCTTCTGTGGTTCACTCCCAGTACCTACAAAACTAGTTAATATTTAGAAACTTTCTTAACACTGCTGTCATAAATTACACTACACTTACATTTTGCAGCTTACAAGGCCAGACAGCTGCCCAGAGAAGCTGTCATCATCTCCTTCAGTTTGGAACCCAACGCCCTGCATCCTACCAACAAAAGCAACAGTGACAGCCAAAACCTTCTTCAGAATTCTGCAATTTAAGCATTTTATCTACGTACATATTGACAAGAAAAGGGGAGTGGTGGGGTCAGTCGTTGGACGGCAAAATTAAATCACTCCTGATTACAACCTCCAAGAGAAGGCTGGCTGTTAGTCAGAATCAGAATGGGTGTGGGTTACTAGAGATGTTTGTACAGTTGTATGTATCGCTGCTCAAACCTGTCTTAAACTGGTTCAATAACGGAGACAAAATGGAGGACAGACACAAAACTGAGGAGAGATTTGTACTTTTGTGCAGTGGGGAAGGTTTGGTGTTTCTCCATCTTGCTTTCAGTCAAAGAAACTCCAGAGAGGTGGTAGCCAGCCCTCCCGTGTCACAAAAGACTACTACATTGCAGCCATCAGGCTGCCCAGCTGCAACCCTACTTTGAGAGCAATCCAACTACCCACGGCAAATCCCCTGCAAAACAGACAGGGGAGCACCATTACTCTATGTTGTGACTCAAAACATAATGGCAACGGTGAAGCATCTTCCGGGAATAGGTAGGGAATTCCCTTGGCTGAAAGTCCCTCCCTGGACTCCATCCCCGACTGAGAAACCTACTCGCTTCTAATGCACACAGTGTGGTGAAGCTACTGCAACACCTGCCTGGCCGAACGCCGCTCTTCAGGCGTAATGAGAAATGAGAGGCCGCGACTAATGCTTTCCCACCCACCTCCTGAGGTCAGGAGAATCCTTGCCAAGGAAGAATTAAAGAGTAACAGATCATTCTTTGTGGCGGGAAACGCTCTCCTTCTTAATGTGGAGCATGAATAAGAGCATGAGACCCGACTGTTGGCAGAGCATCCGCTAAACATAGTTATTAACTCAACAAAAAGCTCTTAGGTTATGGAGAGCAGCCCGTGAATAACTTTCAAAACGTTGTGGTTATTACGGCAAGGCACGCCTCAACAAGCAAAGCAGATATTGGGGAGTTTTACATCATCAAAGCAAGTTCAACATGTTTAACTCAGGGTTCTATGTTTAATGTCATTTTTAGTCCCTTCCCCAAAGCACGATCAGTTTCCATTTAAAAGCTGTCAAAGAAGCATCCTAGGTACAAAGAACCCAATTTGCAATGGACCATCTGGTATCTTCAGAAATGGGCTCGACTGGTAGCCATTAGTTTGCAACTGTTGCCTGCAGTCCCTGGTAATTTTGGGGTTCCCTCATTGATGAGTTATATTACACTTCTGTTTAATGTAGGTGTTATACCCCGAGACACATTATCCAGAGGCTTCATCAGCAATGTTGTGAACATGGTGACGATGCCCACAACCATCTCTCATTCCAAGGTGACCCAGGGATGACGTGTTAGACAGAGGTAGTAAGCTCGATTAAAAGGATTTCAAGCAAGAGAGATTGGAATTTGACAATCAATTTAGGTTGGACTCAATGGAAGTTGCCATTCATTAATGGGGTTTTTCCTTGCCTGGTGACGTCAGGGCACAATCAATGTGTCATCTTTGATCATAGCCTAAACACGTGTGCCCAAATTACTTTTATAGTGAGGCCTGGGATTTTCCACCTGAAAACATTTAGAAGGATGGCTATTCCAAAAGAGCAGACTTGGTCCATATCTTCGTGTCAAGATATTCTTACTAAGAGAATGTCTTACAGGTAAATATTCCCTTTTAACTGAATAGATTGTTACAATTGATTCTAAAACAAGAAGATTAGGCAGACCTGTGCCCAGAGTTCTATTTTGAAACATGTGGCTGCTGCCTTTAAATGTGCCATTTACAGGCACTCCCTGCCCCTTCAGCTCACTTTCACAGCTTTCTGCTTTCTCCATTTGTGACGCTTTTTCGTTTGTCTGTTCCTCCACCTTACCCATATGAGTCTTTTGCTCACAGTAAATGCCTGATCTAGAAAACTAATTGCTGACCTTCAAAAATAAGTGCAGGTGCCCACACCTGAATTCACCTGCTCAAATTAAGCACTGAGATTAGGTCCACAGAGGAATATCTCACTTGAAACACAGAAAAACATGTTGCAGATTAGCACTAGTTACCTTTTAAACTTCCAGGTCAGGTTTAACATACTCCTAAACATCTTTAAACCTTCAGCAGATGCTGTGTTTCTGTACCTGCAAACTTGCCTGGTATACCTGCGGGACAAGAAATGCAGCTGCGGGTAACTAGAAAGCGAGTATTTTCTCAGATCGAAGGGACTGCACCATAAAAACTTGATAATGACTTCTAGACAACTGCTACAGAGTGCATTAGACTGCCACCAGCCCTAAGGGGCAGATCATTATTTCTGCCCCCCTACAACACAAACCCATCTTCTTTATTCCTTCTTACGTTATCATGTTTATTTAGAAGTCTTAAAACTATAAACATTACCTTCCTATAGTACCCTCACGTGCTATATGAAGTGAGATGCAGATGACCATTCAGCGTTCTTGACTTTCAAACCAGACAAAAAAAATTGGCACCATATTTATTTTTGAAGAATTTGAAGTGCTGGAATGTGACAATAAAATTACACCATATAGATTCTTCAAAATTACCCACAACAAAGAAGCTGTGATTCTTTGGGAATTAAGAGGTGATCTAGCAGTGATTGGGAGTTACCAATAAGTCAATATCTACCTCCACTCATGATACCCTGAGCTAGAAGGTTTTTCCAGAATTGATAAAGGATCCCAAATCAAACCAGGAGCAGTGGCTCCTTCTGTATAGGTGTTGATGGAGGATTTATACTAGACCGCTCTCGTTGCGTAGCGATGGTTGACGAAGTCCATCTAGGCCTAGTTTGCAACAACGCCGCCATTTATTTTTGTACATTCTACAAAGAGTAAACACATTGTACTACTACTGGTCTTAAATATTTATTTTCCCTCATGAATCCCCTCTGCATTAGACAGTGTGCTTTAGAGATAATCTTCTGATCACTAATACGCAGTAACATTCTCTGAGACCCATTGCCAAGGGGCTTCGAACATGTGCATGTTCTGCACAGGAAAATATATAGAAACACTGGAAGTTGTGTAAGTTATAATACAACTATAGGAGTCTGATAAAAAAACGATTTAATGAGCTGGCTGTATTTTAAGGGAGCCCTCCAATTAGCAAGAGGCTTCTTTGCTGATGTTGCTAGAAAAGCAGCCACATGACTATTTGGCAAGTGGGTCGATGGCAACAAAGGCAGAACCACATCAGAATTTAATTAATCTCTGGTATTCCGGTCATTTCGGATTCTGTGGGTTAAAATTATTCTAAGTAATTGTTAACTACTACAGCCTTGTAGCCCACTGCCAAGGGCTATATACTAGTTGTTATAAGCACTGATCCTGAGCCACAGCGAGGGACTATTATGAGGGAGAGGCTCCTTTACCAACAGGGATAAGATCAAGTCAGAAGAGCTTTAGGCTATTAGAAACACTCCACAAACTGAGGTTATACTATAGCCTTAGAACCCGCCGTAGCGGGCTCTACCGGCTATTAAAGGCCCGCTCCTGCGTTAAAGGCCCGAGCCGAATGGCGAGAGCCTTTAACAAGGGAGAGGGCCTTTAATAGCCGGTAGAGCCCGTTACGGCGGGTTTTAAGGCTATTAGAACATTCTGCCACTCAGGGCAGAAGGTTCTATTAAATAAAACAAATTCCTCACGAAGCCCGAGGGGATTAAAATCCCCTCGGGCTCCGTGAGGCTTTGTTCACAGCTCTTTCTGTGAACACAGAGAACATTGGAATGTTGGCGCTGCGGGCTTTTACCGGCCAGTAAAAGCCCGCAGCACTCCATTGTTTTCAATGGAGCTGCCAACGTTCCAATGTTCTCATATGTGGTAAATGAAAGAAAGAGAAACAGAAAGACTAACATTAGAATGTTGGAGCAGACGGCGTGTACCAGTCACTATTAGCCCTGAGCCCTTTTATTGTCTTCAATGGAGCGCTCAACATTCCAATTTTCTAATAAAAACAATTACAGCACTGTACCTGGAAATGGAACCAGAAACCAGGGCTGATATTCAAGAATGATGCCAAGGCTAAAGATCTGGTGACCAAAAAGAAGCAGGACGGTGCGTATGAAATTCTAAGAAGAATTTATAATAGATAAATTGAGAAGACACCTATAAAGGACACTAGGAATGATCTCTATGAATAAGTGAGCGCACAGAATTTGGGACCTGAACAACAACTGTCATCTGTACTGCAAGGTTGCTTCCCATACATGGGATAACAGTGTCTTCTGTGGCAAAGTCAGCAAGGTAGGAGAGGAAGTCACCTCTTCGGCAAGCTGTCACCACATCAAACTAAGAGAGGTCCCAGGCCTGCCTACAAGTAGAAGGGAGATGGGTAACAATGCTTAACAGCTAAAGCAGCAGAAAAGTGGTTAGGAGTGATACCTTTTATAGGGGAGGCGCGAAGGAGCATCTGTGGCCAGTTGGTAAAGGTGGGTTGGTGTAAGGGCCACACCAAATATATCAGCCACCCAAGTTGTTCCATTCAGAGAAAAGGCTGTAGGAGGGGTCAACTAGGTCTACATAATGAATACAAACACTTTCGAGAGGGGCACCTGGAAGGTGTGAGCAGTCACTTAACCTTTCCCTATTCATTTCAGGCATCAGAACTCATGCAAACCACTCAGTCAAGGCCCTTCCTGAATAAGAGAGAGAGGCAGGCTGCAAGGAATGAAGACATTACCCCATATACCTTGGAAGCAGGATATCCTTGGAGTGGAGTGGAACTAAGAACTTTTGTTGAAGAACTTTGTTTTATATTGTTGCAGAAAGTATCATTATTTTCAGGAAATGTCGCTATGAGAATAATTTGTATTGTGCAAACTGAATAAACCTATGGCAAAGCAGTCAAAATATGAGGCCCTCTGTTTAAGGAGAATATACAAGAAAGCATTGTATAAGGTCCAGAGATCTCTATCCCAGTCAAAAGGATTTAATCAATTGACCTGAGGAGCATCTATTCGCCGTGAGGTAGCCTTAGAAGTCATCATTTAAGTTGTCCCTTCATTTAATAGGATATGATTAGCTGTAAATAATGTATATTCTGCTCCCAGCGAAACACTTTAAGGGCACACAATGTACACATTTGTCAATTGCTTACTCAATTATGCAAATGTGCAATAAATAATCATGAATATTTAACTAATCCATTAGATCGCTTGAAAGACGTCCCTGAAGAAACATGAAATCATTGTTTAAGGAGGCAATGGCCAGCCTTCAGTTCACAGTAGGAGAGCGTCATGAAGAGCGATGCAGGGCTCTCACCTACTAGCCCTCGTCTGGAGTAAAGAAACCCTCCAATCCTGATGCAGGAAGTGTTGTGGTTTCGCTTCCATTTCATCTTGCAAACGAGACCTCTTTACATCTGAATCTACAGTGATGCTCAGGGTGACCCCAGATAGCTGACCAAGTCCTTACCATGACCATTGAGGCCTGTGGAGGACGTTCTCCCTCGACCCAGAACTTGGTATAGTAACAAGGAATGTAACGGTCTTATAGCACAGATTATTTTCGATCCACGGTAGGAGTAAGCACGCCGTAGTAGTACTTAACCTTCAGTCCAGAGTATGTACAATAATCATTGTTGCCTGCTGCAAGTCCCTTTCAGTCTTTAAGATAAAGATGCATACTGTTGCCGTGGCGCTGAA